>NW_019386566.1:38667-55746 GCF_000671375.1 Centruroides sculpturatus | reverse complement strand
CATACACTATCGCAATGTTTCACAAATGTTATTGTTCAAAACACATTTTCTAAAGTTTACCTCTTGGATAAACACACAATTTTCAAACACGCATTGTAGCTAACCAGTTCAAAACCAGCTTCGTGTCTGTACTGTACTTTGCCACGTATAAAACAGATGAGTGCTGCTCCTACATTATTATTATTATTATTATTTTTAGAGCCGTCCGTAAATATGAGAAGTTTAGGAATCGGCTCCACATTAACATCTGTTATCTCTACTTTGTTATTACTTGCTGGATGAGTATAGGTATTAGTCTTCTTTATTATGCCTTCCTGCACAAAGTTTTTGAGAAAAGTGTAGTCTAGGTTAGGGAGAATTCCTATCTCTGCATACTACTTTAGATTATTGTTGCCGTTGTCAGTAATGAGTATATTTTTAAGTGTCCATGTCCATGTAAATTTCTTGGCTTTCAAGTGTAGTGGAGCACATCCTGCAAGTACCTGTAGTGCAGCGTTTGATGTCGTCCGGTATGCTCTACATAGTCTAATAAGCAAAGGTCTTTGTATCGAGTTTAATTTGCATTTGATGTTGATCTTATCAACTTTCTCACCCCAGAAAGGTGCACCGTACAGGATAGCCGGTTCTATGCAGACTTTGTTTAACGTTTCAATAGCCTTTTGATTTAGGCCCCATTCTTTATGGGCAATGCTGAGCATGTTATTCATTATTTTGCGAACTTTTCCTGCCATATACTATGTTTAGTCCAATTGAGACTTCTATCAATTATTAATCCCAAATATTTAATTTCATTGACATTTTTTATTCTTTCTCCATTTATGTGTATTTTAAAAGCTTTTTGCAGTTGTTTTCCCTTTGTAAGTACCATACTTTAACATTTGTCGTAATTTATTTCAAGTTTATTCAGTGTTCCCCATTCATATATTTTACTAAGTATCCCATTGGCCTTCTCCTGCAACCTTTCACCGTTTTTATGTGACATTGTTAGGACCGTATCATAATAGCTTTGTATCAGCCAGTTTTCTTTATTATTATTATTGTTCATTTTGAGCAGATCATTACATACAATATTCCACAATTCTGGGCCCGATCTCAACCCCTGCGGGCATCCTTTATTTATGGGGCAGATAATGTTGCCTCTATGGTGGTAGACCCCAGCAGTTCTTTCTGAAAGGTGCTATTAAGGATTGCAAAAAGATTTTTAGGGCATCTGGCCTGTTTTAGCTGACAAGAGTGCTGGCCACCAACGTGTATTAAACGCATTCTTATAGTTGATGGCCACAATTAGGGCATGTTCTTGTCGATTCCAAGCATTTTTGACAAAGTTAATGAGCTTATATATCGCGTGATAAGTTGAACGTCCTTTAGTAAATCCATATTGATTTTCACTCATCCAGTTATTGTTGTATAGGTGGAAATTTACTCTATTATCAAACCATCAAGTACCTTACCTGGTACCGACAATAGACTTATTGGTCTGTAATCCTTAGTTTTAAAGTCTCCATTCAAACCTGGTTTTGGGATAAATTTAATATCTGCCTGTTTCCATATTCTTGGAAAAATCCCTGTTTCAAGACATTTGTTATACGTGTATGAGAATGCCATTGGAACCACACAAAATGCATGCTTTAGCATTTCCGGTGTAATTGCATCCGGTCCAGGCGCTTTTTTTTTTGTTAATCAAAGTTATGGCTCTTTTAATTTCCACAAATGTAAATGGTCTGTCATTTTCCATTTCCGGAGGACTGTAGGTATTCAATCTAATCCTTTCTTGTGTGTTGTTATCTTCTTCCTCTCTGTTGCTGGGAAAGTGTGTGTCCATTAAGTAGTTGACAGTATCTGCATATCCATTTGTGTATGTTTTGTCTGTTATCAAAATGTTTGCTGGGATTTCACTTGTCTTTTTCCTACATACCACATAGTATGGCTCACTCCATACATTTTGTTTAATGCTTTGAGTACAAAATTGTTGCCACGCCTGACTCAGAGCTTTATTTACTTTTGTTTTGTAGTCGTTAAAACATCTAAGATATTAATTTTTTCTTTCTTTCATTCTTTCTCTCCAGATCTGTTTCTGAACGATATCTTTTTGTAATTTACGTGTTTTCTGTCTTAAAATGAAGAGCTCATTTGTTCCACCAGTGTGCGTTTTTAGTTTTAACTTGCGTGTAAGTCGTAGAATGACTATAAGCTTGTATGATATAACTGTTGAGATGTTCAGCTAAGATGTCAATATCTGTTATGTTATTTATTTGCTGTGTGGCCCATAGGTTGCTGAAGTAGTTTTTAAAAGTATTCCATTCTGTATGTTTCTTGATGATGATATCAGTATGTTGTGCAGGAGTATTTGTAAGGTTCCATATGATGTATCTGGTCACTTGCAGTGATGTCATCCATGGTATCACATTTTTCCGTGTGTTTGATCGCATTTTGATTGGCTACACATACGTCCACCCAACTTTCTCCCCTATTGGAGAAAAAAGTTGGTAAGTTACTAGTGTTACAAGAGACCGTATTATTGCTTGCCATAAAGTCTATTGGATTCCTGCCCCAAATGTCCTCCACTGGGCTGAACTGTGTTGGAGACTTAGCGTTATAATCCCCTGCTAAGATCCATGGTGAATTGTTTATTTGCTTGTTAATGATGTCCAGGTTTGTAATAAGTTCTAGAATGTCGTCATCCGGCGAACAATATATAGAAGTAATGTATAAAGAAGTATTATCGGTGGAAATCTGTACTGTAGTTATATTCTCTTTGCTTAGGACTGGGCAAAAATCCATGTTTAGATCACTGTGAGGGGAGAGGATCCCTGTTTTAGGTTTATTGTATAGTCCTTTAGGAGGGAAAACCTTCCAATTGCCGAAATGGACAATTCCTCCATCCAATGTGTATGGCTCTTGAAGAACCACAATGTCTATTTTCTTTTCAGTCACTGTATTTATTAGAAGAGATGAAGCTACTTTGCATCTTTCTGCATTGATTTGCAGCACCTTAATGTTTTGTTCCTTAAAATAGTGTCCCAGAACTACTGTTTTGTAAAGATGTACTTGTTTGTTTGCAGAATCCCTTAGATGCCATAATCAGTCTGTTTTATTCTCTGTGCTCTCAGTTTTTGAAGTATTGGGCAAGTTTTGTCGTATGCGTTGTGATTAGTTGAACCTTTTTTGTCGCTGGCTGGTCTCTATTATGTTTTATGCAATTTATGCAGCAGGGTGTATTCTGTTTATCATTACATTCGTTACATCTATGATTTTTAGTGCAGTGACTACAATATATCTTTTCTCTACAATCTTTTGCCATATGATTGAAGCCTGTACACTGGAAACATCTGATTACAGGTACGTAATCATCTAGTTTGACGTTCGCCCATGAAAGCAATATATATCTATAATAATAAACAATGCTTTTTGCTTGCGACTGTAAATTAGACAGAATTAGATAACCCAACAAATAGGGTATAACATTTTGCAGGGCTTATCACACCAAGGCCGACTGAAAGGACGACCAGAACTTTTATAAAAAAAAAAGGTTGGTTTTTAATAATCACACATCAAAGTATGCATTTTGGGTACAAGGACCCCCTCATCAGCTTACAAACACATGGCAACAACGTAACAAATACAATACCAATAACCTGTCAATACAACGGGATAACCAATGTATGCAGTACACTGCATTTACAATATCTCAATGTAACACATACACTAAACTAAATTATCAAGTATAAATCAGAATACAATGACAATGTGGTATAACATATTAACTCCACCAGTAAATGTCTTAGTTTCTCCTACATTTTCCAAATTCTGGTAGACTGTTACATCTTATTAAACCAATTGGTCTCCAGATTTTAACACAAAAAAATACATCAGATCTATAAGCCATTGTGAAGTCAACTGCACTGACCATCTGCATTTTACAAGGTGATGTGCCTATACTCCTACATCTGTTCAGCATCTGTTTCAAGGTTAAGTGAAAACAATGTCAATCCACCCCTCATGTAGCTTCAGTCCCATGTTGTTATTAATTCTGATGTCTTCTTGTATCTTCAGAATTTCTAGGTGTTCCTTGGTGTGATAAGCCCTGCAAGGTGTTATGCCCTATTTGTTGGGTTGTCTAATTCTGTCTAATGATATATATATCTATGTTGAATTAGTATATTTCTGATGTTTGATGCGACAGAAAGCACCACATGTCGGCAATTTTCTTTTATATTTCCTTTGAAAATGGTTGTACTAATCCTACATTTCTCTATAAATTCGTCTTTGTTCATTTGTTCCAGAATATCCTTTTGATTATACATTGTCTCAAGTAAGTTTTTATTATCAACAGAGTCAGGGAAATTGACAAGAATTAACCTTGGTTTCCTACCCTCTGTGACATGACATTTTATCTTTTCTTTGGTTGAGGGAAGAGTTTCTATTGCTTTTAATAACTTTTCTCCATCTTTACTGTTTCCCACTCTGAAGCAGGCACCTTCATTTGTAATTTTCCTTACTCCTTTGATTTTGACCCCAATATCTGCTGGGTTGACTTCTGTCACCACATCCTTTATCTACATGTGTTCCATTTTCCCCTTTCTTAGGATATACTAGGACAGCGTAGCTGTCCCCTGTTCCTTCATTGTTGAGCTTCGACGTCAGTGATTTTGATATAATTTTAGTCGTATTACTGGAATTGTTTGTCGATTTGACAATTTGTGCATATGTTGGTTGTGAAGCGATTGGCATTTGTTTTATTCTGTGAAGTCTCATTTTTCGATCTCATTTCTTTTAATATGCCGTACATTTGATGTACGGCAGCAAATAGTTGTGCGCCTTTTTCCTTTAACTCTTTCCTTTCTTCAGTACGGATGTTCCTTTTATAAGGCTCTGGGAGCAAGTCTAAAATTCTTTTTATATAAGTACTGGCGTTTTGTAATATTTCTTTTTCATTCAGGTCATTACCTAATCTCCCATCCCTATCTCTATCTGAGTCCACTTCAGCCCTTTCCTGTGTAGATCCTTATCATCCATAATGCCAATGTAATGAATAAACAAAATAACACAATTGTACTATACTAAATTAATAGAAAATTAACTATCCTAATAAAATCCAACCAAGTTCAAATCAAGAAAAACAATGAAAATAGTTGAAATCCAAAATTTAAATTAATGTAATAAATTATCTAAATTAAATAATTCAAATTTATTTAAAAAAAAAACGACGGTTAAGAAAGCCGTTACGAGCTAGCGACAGTTGAAAAGTTCATTAAAAAACCATTAGTTTTTAATTTTTTTTTCTTTTCCCCCTTTTTTCCTTTTTTAATTGTAAGTAATTATAAAAGATTAAACGCCTGTAATTACGTTAATTGTAGACCTATTAACCCCAAATTTACACCAATAATAAATATTACGTAGCTAAATAAAACCCCCGTTTCTGCCCCCTCCTGTCTTATCCCCCAATCGCTAGACTTCCGAAGTTTCTAAAATTAAATTTTCCCTAACTCCCCCTAATTAACCTATCATAATAATTAATATGTCGTACGAACCCTCTTTCAATCCACTTTCAAACAGTGTGTCACTTTCTTTTGTCCGATTAGTGGTTAATCCAAAATCGCAGTTTAAAGACAGAGCACTAATAAAAGCAGCCTCCTCACTTAACGCTCGGGAGCGCTCAAGTTTCCCTATTTATACACAGCACCATTAGATGTGATGTGCGACACCTATGGTCACTGACCAATCAACGAGCACGATAGGCCACACTCGTACAAAAACCGGCACCACGAAATGAAACAGTTTTACAATACAAAACCCGACATGACGCACATAATATACAATATAAAAACCCGACATAAAATATACAAAGTGCTTCGGCACTACAGACATAAAAAGGAGGACTAACTTATCCAGAAAAGGTAAAACAAATTGAGGCAGCTCCTGAAATTTTGAAAACCTTTGATCCAAGAACTATAGATAAAATAAATGAAATGTTTACTGCTTTAGTTGTAGGAACAAAAGATAACAGACCATTATCAAAATACATGAATAAATCAATCGAAGATATTAAATTCCATGGTGAATTTAAATCAAATTTTTCCAAAGAAATTCATAGTTACACTAAAGAAGAAATTTTTAAATTTCTCTAAAATTAGTCCCCTTTTTAGAATTTTATATATAAGCTTAAAAATGGCATTACAGCCATCAATGCCACCTGCATCAATTGATGATAAACATGTGATTAAAAAGAAGATATAACTGGTTTAATATGACAATGTTACTTTATGCATTGCTACTATTGTTATTTTATTTAATTTGCTCATTATAACAATCTAATAAATTTAGCTATATTGCCATTAATTACTTGCCTGTGCATTGATAGTTTTTTTAATTTACAAAGAAATTATGGAAGTTAGTTTTTTTGTTATGAAAGCAGAAAGCTTTCTATAAATAATAATTTTTTTGTTTCTCTTTAGGTTACATCAAAACAATCCTGGACAGGGACTTCATTTGTCTTTGGAAATCCGATTTAATTTCGTAGCCTACTGAGTGGATACTACAACAAATCATCCAACGTTGAAACCTTTGCATAAGATCTTTCAGGACTTTATTCCAGGTATTCCAGGGTTTACAAATGCATATATATATATAGATGGATATTTTTGGAGTGGGAAAGTGGTGGTCTTCAGTTATATTAATAAGATAGATTTAAATTCGACAAAGACATGTTATGTTCCAATAGACCTAGGTCTGTTAGGTGATATTATAGGGTTAAGGCACGAATGACTCAAATCAAGGAATTTACAATTTGGTTTAATCATAAATATTTACAGATTATGCATCTGTCCTAAGACATGCGAGGAACATAATTATTCGAATTTTCAAGCTCAAATAATACACACTATACAATAGGATCGAAAATGTTGTTTCTTTTTTTTTTTTTTTTTTTAGAATACAATAATTAACATACCAAGAATAATGTTTCAGTAAAGTCCTGCGTTGTTTTCTGCTTCAATATCTTGCGATTAATTTGTGGATAACGGACATATTTCACAGGATGGAATGGGATTGAATTCAGTTCATTCAAAAGTTCACAAGTGTTTGTCCCTTCCTTCTTATCAACTGACAATCTTATACTATAGTCTTGCTCATTCGAGGAGAGGAACCAAAAAAAACTCGAGGCTTTTGACGAGAGTTTTCCTATTTATACACTGTGCCATTAGGTGTGATATGCGACACCTATGGTCACTGGCCAATCAACGAGCACGATAGGCCACACGTGTACAAAAACTGGCACCACGAAATGAAACGGAGTTTTACAACATAAAACCCGACATGACACATAATATACAATATAAAAACCCGACATAAAATATAAGTGCTTGGGCACTACATACCTCCCTTAATTTAAGATTACTTACCGTAGTGCAACCTACGGAAGTCTATATCTGTGTTGTAAATTATACGGTCTTTCTTGTTGCTCACTTCTAACAAGATCATCAGTAGCATGCCTCTCACTCCTCTCATCATGTACAATTTTAGGTATTCTCCTAATTACTCTAAAATCAGGAGCCTCATCCTCATCATCAGATATGNAAACAAGCTTTCGGCATCCTGACATCGTACTGCCATACCTATTTTGTCATTTGTAAATGTGACTGTCTGACCAAGGAACATACATTACAAGTTTCAAATTGTGTGAGGTATGACCAAGACATCATTAAAAAGGTGACTCAATTTGTTCACTTCGCAATGAACTCTGAAAGGAAAGAGATCACGAACATCCCTGTTCACTTGTCACCTGAAATTGGAACTGGAGATGCCAAAGAGGAAAGAGGAAATTGTACACCAGATAATGGACCAATGAAGCAGGAAGATAAGAATAGACATGGTCAAAAAGAAGGGAGTGGCACAAGGAAAAGATGCAGGGAAGACAACACAGAGAGAGTAAAACGTACGTTGTATTTCAATGGACGTGTAATAGGAAGTGGAAGATCTGGATGTGTTTTGAGTCTTTCTGATCGTCAGGGTCATCTGTATGCAGCAAAAAGCATTTCTGGGCTTGATGAGGAAAGGAGTGATGAGGAATACGACATCCTCTGTGAACTGCAGAACGAAGTTAAAATCTACAAAAAGTTGAGAGGCCTGCAAGGTAAAGTTGTTCCAAAGTTTCATTACAGTGGCTATTTACATGGTTGCGAATACACCCTGCTCTTAGACGAACTCGATGCATATCCTCTCTGGAAGTGTGACCTGTCGTATGAGGAAAAGGAAACGATCGTTTGGGCGTTGGGCGAGATCCACGCGGCCGGAGTTTTGCATGGCGATATCAGGGAGCAGAATATTTTGTTACACAGGACCACCAAGCAACCCTACTTCATAGACTTTGGGTTTTCAAGGGAAAGTAGTTGCGAGATGGACTTCGAAGAAGAAATAAAGAAACTCAGAGCACTTTTAGACATGTAACATTTGTCATAGCTTAACTTAATGTAGATTTTGGGGAATTGAAGACATTGTGTTTATTTGTGGGGCCAATTTCTACTAACTCAGTGATTACTGTTGAAAAAATTTGAGTAACATCGATTTAAAATAAATGTTTTTGAAGAACATGTACTGTTATATTATTCATAATCATTCCAATACACAAAAATAGCAAACAGTGGTTTTGGAGCCATTTCAGAGGCAAGTCAAAAATATTTTTATAAGAACAACGCCCATTATTTAATTCTATTAACATTCTTTTTTATAAAATATATANCATAGTGTCATTGTTTATTCCTTATTTTCTTTTCGCAACCTGAGCGAAGGAGTTCATTATCATTTCTGTGCGTGAGGACAGATACTCAACATGTTTGTCCCATGAAAACCTGAAATCAAGAAATACACCCAGGTACTTCAAGGATTTTTCTATCTTAATTGTGCTATTATTCATTTTCAAGTGAGGTGGTCTTAAGTACAGGTTCTGTTGTCCCGACTTATTGAGTACACTGTGTATTCATCAATTTTCATTTTCATGTAGTAAAGGCTCTATGCCTTCATAAAGTACGTACTTTTCCTTTGTTTAAAGGTATTTGGGCAGTTTATTCTGTGTTGTATTCTCAAGCAAACAATACATAGAAGTACTGTACAGTACAGTATTTTCTGAGAAAATACTCTTACTTATTCTTTTTTAACCCCATTCCTGATAACCCAGCATTTTCACACTCTGCCACCCTTTGGTCCACATTAGACCGAGTTTTCGGGACTCTACTATATTAGGTACCCCCCATTTAGAGCTGTAACACATGAACCCCCCATTTAGAGATGGTATGGGATAATACTGTAAAAGATAGTTTCATAAAGGGTTTGTTGGTAGAGATATGGAGGCAAGTGATGCAATCTAGACCCGGTATGTTGGACGGTGCAATATTGAAGGCAGAAAAAGAGGAAGAAGTGGAATCTGCTTGTAACAAACGTGGTGGTGGGTTTAGTGAAGTATGTGCAAATTTAGAACATTCAAAAAACACAAGTGAAAGGGAGGATAGGTTGGAGATCGTGTAGCTGAATTAGAAGCCCAACTGAAGAAGTTGAACGAGTCCATGTTAGATGCCATGAAGTCAGATAGAAAACTTAGTAAAAAAATGGGAGGACATGCGAAGGTGTTATTCGTGTGGAGAAATAAGGCACATTTCAAAAAAATTTAATAAAAGAATGAATTTAAACTAACGTGTGGCCAATTGAGGAGTCAGTCAATTGACCAGATAAAAAACAAACTAAAACTGAACAATTGCATAATGATAACTGACTGTAAGTTGCCAATCATGTTGGTAGAAATGGACGAAAAAAAAGATAGAGGGGCTAATCGATACAGGTGCTGAGCACACTTTTTAGTTAATAGGGAATTCATAGAGGAACTAAAAAAAGGGGGGGTTAAGTTGTATTATCACAAGTGAGGCATGTATCAGGGGCATGTCAGGAGTAATTATTACAAGTAATGAGGCATTGGTCATTAAATTTAATTTAATCAGGGGTTACTTACTTTTTTACTTTAATTTTATTTATTATGTACAAAGTACATGCCCTGACCCCGCATGTAGCATTATCAGGGCTAGAATACAGGTATGATTAATTACAATTACAATATAAATATGACCGGATTACAATATATAATTGTAAAGGGTTAACAAAGAACAGAGATATATACATATTGTACAGGCCTCAGGGAAGCCACACTCACAACAGTTCGCGTGAAGTGGTCCCTACAGGTGGAAGTCAACATAGATGCCTATGAAAGCAATTAGCTGTGAAAGCTGGATTTATTAACAGTGTAAATCCTCTTAGCGAACTGTATAAAATTATGGTAAATATCTTTATTTAACCAAATGTCATGTTGTTTGAATGGCCAACTGATCTTGTAGGTATCCAACAATATCTTAAATTCTAATCTTTCCCTTTTGAAGGCGATGCAATTAAAGAGATAATGATCTGGACCATCCTTGACATCACATACATTGCATACATCAGAAGTGTTATTTACGAACCTTGCCAGGTAATTAGCGAATTTACCATGGTTAGTGAATATTTGATTAACATAGAAATTAGGTGAGTACCAATTGGTCCGTAGATGCTGTTGAATATCAGGGATGAATTTATAAGTTATGTGATCCTTATCTAGGTCCCAAGTTGTCTGCCAGAGTTGTAAAGTTTCCTCCCTTAACAAACTGCGCAGTGAACGTCGACTGATTTTCTTGTAGACAATATGTTTCTTGTCCAAAGTAGTAGCAGACTTGGCAAGAGAGTCAACTCTCTCATTACCAATCACCCCTTGATGGGCTTTGACCCATGTTAGTTGGAATTTACAGTTTGACAATCGGATTTGATTTCTAATGTTCTCAGCTAGTGGATGCAGTTTTGTACTTTTAATAATCTTGTATTCAGATAAGGAGTCTGTGTTTATAGTAACACTAATGTTGTTGTGACTTTTATCAATGGTTTCAACAGCCTTCCAAATGGCATACAACTCTGCCTGGAAAACTGTACACCTGTCATCAAGGCGGAAAGTCTGATGTGTTGTTTCCAGCGAATTTTCATACACAACTAGGCTGCAGCCAACAGAGTTATTTATCTTCGAACCATCAGTGTAGATGTCTATATAGTTGTTATTGGTATTCTCTTCAATGTTGGCAGTATGACCAATAGGAAATAGTCTCGCTATATGGGATTGTCCATTCTATGTCTTCTTGTTGGATGGTATTGTTCGAAATCGTAATATTGCTGCCCCACTTAATCTGCTGATACTTTTCCCTCTGAAAAATCTCGATCTATGGGAGGTTTCCTAGCAAGCACCTGAAGGCATCGATTACTCATGGTACGGTAACATTTAGTCATTAAAAGAAGCGCTCGTCTCTGCGATGAAATGAGCTTTCTCTTTGTGTGAACCTTTCTAGCTGCCCACCCTCAGGTGCCGCAGGCATAGGTGACCATCGGTAGAAATATGCTGTCATATATTATAGACATAGTGTCATTGTTTATTCCTTATTTTCTTTTCGCAACCTGAGCGAAGGAGTTCATTATCATTTCTGTGCGTGAGGACAGATACTCAACATGTTTGTCCCATGAAAACCTGAAATCAAGAAATACACCCAGGTACTTCAAGGATTTTTCTATCTTAATTGTGCTATTATTCATTTTCAAGTGAGGTGGTCTTAAGTACAGGTTCTGTTGTCCCGACTTATTGAATACAATTCCCTTTGTTTTGCCAGGGTTAAAGCTTAATTTATGTTTCAGCCACCATTTGTAAATCTTGTTCAGTATTTCTTTTCCTCTTGTTTCCAGGTCAGCTCTGGACCAGCCCCCCACGAGCAACATCACGTCATCTGCATATGTAAGAACACCGATTGGGGGGGGAGATTTTATTCCCTACCGTCGGGATGGTCTAGGGTTAAAGCATATGTGGGTGGCGGTTTTTGTAGGCAGCAAAGACAAGTGTTTAACAAAGGTAAACCGTTTATTTCCCGATGATTATGCTTACATATTTTTCTTTGTGGCAAAGGTCCTGAGCAGTTGAAAGTTTCGGCGTTCGGAGCTGGTCTTTCGTCGTCGGGGCCCCTTTGACAGTGTAGTGAGAAAGTAGTATAAAGTCTCTGACGGCGTTGCACAAAAGGAGAACAAAGGTACCAAAAAAATAAGCGTAGAAATCTGGACACAACAGAAGTCTATAGAAGGTCTTAATGGAAGTCTAGAGGAAGTCCCGTTGTCCTTGAATTAACGCTTTTATAGAATTTTGGAAATCGGCTTCTTGCTAATTGGATAGACATTACCTCACTATCTTCCTATTGGTCATCCATCTATCTCCAGGTGTAAAAGGAGCTCTGTAAAGTTCGCGGGAAAGGTCGGCTGAAGATGGTCTATCCGACACCATCTTTTCGAATCTGATCGCGTTTAATTGTTGACTATGACACCTTCGCTCATCTAGACATTTTTTTATATAGTTTCGTTTCGCTTTCTAAACTGCGTCTTAACTTTTAATATTTTAAATTTTCTTCTTTTAAATCTAAAATTTAGGTTTTTCGTAAACTTTTAATGAGCGTCGACGTCAAAGTCCGGTGTCGCCGATTCGACACTTATATAATTTGTTTTTTTTTGACGGGATAACTTTACAAAACTTTACAATATTTTTTACATGGAGCCATTTCCGGGGCCTCACACATAGGCAAAGCTGTAATCTTGTCCAAAGTTATTTTTCAGAAATTCATCGAACGTTATTATCCACAATAGAGGCCCACGCACTGACCCCTGCGGGCATCCTCTGCAGATGGCTTTAATCACAGAATGTTGTCCATATTCCAGTGTGGCTTTCCNAATTTATTATGTACAAAGTACATGCCCTGACCCCGCATGTAGCATTATCAGGGCTAGAGTACAGGTATGATTAATTACAATTACACTATAAATATGACCGGATTACAATAGATAATTGTAAAGAGTGAACAAAGAACAGAGATATATACATAATGTACAAACCGCAGGGAAACCGCACTCACAACAATTTGCGTGGAGTGGTCCCTACAGGAAGAAGGCAACACTGATGCCTATGAAAGTAATTAGCTGTGAAAGCTGGAATTATTAACAGTGTAAATCCTCTTAGCAAACTGTATAAAATTATGGTAAATTTCTTTATTTAACCAAATGTCATGATGCTTGAATGGCCAACTGATCTTGTAGGTTTCCAACAATATCTTAAANAACAGAGATATATACATAATGTACAAACCGCAGGGAAACCGCACTCACAACAATTTGCGTGGAGTGGTCCCTACAGGAAGAAGGCAACACTGATGCCTATGAAAGTAATTAGCTGTGAAAGCTGGAATTATTAACAGTGTAAATCCTCTTAGCAAACTGTATAAAATTATGGTAAATTTCTTTATTTAACCAAATGTCATGATGCTTGAATGGCCAACTGATCTTGTAGGTTTCCAACAATATCTTAAATTCTAATCTTTCCCTTTCGAAGGCGATGCAATTAAAAAGATAATGATCTGGACCATCCTTGACGTCACATATGTTGCATACATCAGATGTGTAATTTATGAATCTTGCCAGGTAATTAGCGAATTTACCATGGTTGGTGAATATTTGATTAGCATAGAAATTAGGTGAGTACCATTTAGTCCGTAGATGCTGTTGTATATCAGGGATGAATTTATAAGTTATGTGATCCTTATCTAGGTCCCAAGTTGTCTGCCAGAGTTGTATAGTTTTTTCCCATAACAAACTGCGCAGTGAACGTCGACTAATTTTCTTGTAGACAATATGTTTCTTGTCCAAAGTAGTGGCAGCCTTAGCAAGAGAGTCAGCTCTCTCATTGCCAACCACCCCTTGATGCGCTTTGACCCATGTTAGTTGGAATTTACAGTTTGACAGTCGGATTTGATTTCTTATGTTCTCAGCTAGAGGATGCAGTTTTGTACTTTTAATAATCTTGTATGCAGATAAGGAGTCTGTGTTTATAGTAACACTAATGTTGTTGTGACTTTTATCAATGGTTTCAACAGCCTTCCAAATGGCATACAACTCCGCCTGGAAAACTGTACACCTGTCGTCAAGGCGGAAAATCTGATGTGTTGTTTCCAGTGAATTTTCATACAGAACAAGGCTGCAGCCAACAGAGTTATTTATCTTCGAACCATCAGTGTAGATGTCTATATAGTTGTTATTGGTAATCTCCTCAATGTTGGCAGTATGACCAATAGGAAATAGGAGTCTCACTATACGGTATTGTCCATTCTATGTCTTCTTGTTGGATGGTATTGTTCGAAATCATAATATTGCTGCCCCACTTAATCTGCTGATACTTTTCCCTCTGAAAAATCTCGAGGTCTATGGGAGGTTTCCTAGCAAGCACCTGAAGGCAACGATTACTCCCGGTACGGTAACATTTAGTCATTAAAACAGGGATGCACAACCTTTTTTGAAGAAGGGCCAAATTAGGATTAAGTTTACTTACTGGGGGCCAGACCTCCAAGTGATTAATGCGATGGCTGAGATTGGATGCTGGTGGCAATCTTCTTGATGTCTGGTGTAATGGCAGATGTTGAAACAACCAGCAGATTTTCCAAATTCTCGTTGGTTAACCTGTTCCGTGTTTTGCACTTGTTTAAATTCATAAGCGAAAACGCTTGTTCGCATACATTGGTACTGCCAAACATGCTTGCACAAAATCGAGCATTGTCTTTCAGTTTTGGAAATGATGTATCTGGCAGTTCTTTGTAGAATGTGAGGAGATTAGAATTTTTGAACTGTGATTTCAATTCATCACTGCACTGGATGTCTATCAACTCAAGTTGGACATCTGGAGGGGCATCTTCCACTTTCACATCAAATGGAGTTGAAAAAAGTTGCAGGTAGATCTTGTATTTCTGGAATTCACCAAACCTCTCATTGAATGATGTAAGGAGGGTGTTAACTTGGTCAGAGTAATCCATCTTCATATGTGGGTATTTCTCTTTCATGGCCTTGCAATGTGGAAAGTGTGTAAAGTTCTCTGATTGCATGTGGGACTTGAAAAGTGATAGTTTGGTCATAAATGCATTGATGTTACTTGTCAACTGAGAAACAAGTTGCATCTTTCCCTGCAATCTCAAATTAAGGTCGTTTAGATAAGCAGTAATGTCAGCAAGGAAAGCTAAATCACACTGCCATCTTTGTCCCTCCAAATTCCTTGTAGTGTTCCCCCGTTCTTTGAGGAAAGTGATAATAGGCCCCAATAGCTCCACAAATCTCTTGAGGACTGTTGCCTTGCTCAGCCAACGAACTTCAGTATACGTGGGCAGGTCAGCATAATCAGCATCTATTTCTTCAAGAAATGATGTGAAGAGTCGATGGTTGAGTCCATGACGGCGGATTAAGTTCACAGTATCATAGACATCTTTCAGCAGACGTTCAAATCCCAGCTTCTTTGCACAAAGTTGCTGTTGGTGAATTATGCAATGATACTGGACTAACTCCTTTTGCCTGTCCCCAAGGTGGTTTTTCAGCAAGGTGACCATGCCATTCTCACATCCAACCATAGATGGTGCTCCATCAGTGGCAATGCTGGATAGCTTGTCAAAGTCCAGTGCTGATTTGTTGCAAACGCTCAATAAACCAGTAAGTAAGTCAGCACCAGTTGTATGTCCGGAAAGTGATGCCATGCCAAGAAATTCTTCATTCACAATAAAATCTAGTGAAACACTTCTAATAAACACAATCACTTGTGCTGTTGATGATATGTCAGTGGATTCGTCCACAGCCAAAGAAAAATAAGCACAGTTTGCAACTAAAATATTAAGTTGGCCAGAAATGTCTGATGCAATTTGCGAGATTCTCCGTTGTATCGTCATGCGGTTAAGACTGATTGTTTGAAAACACTTTGTCTTCTCAGGACACATCTTCTCACTTGCGATGATAAGACACTTTTTTATCATATCGCCATCTGTGAAAGGTTTCCCATTCTTGGCTATTAAAGCAGATATTTCTAGGCTGGCTTCAACAGCCGCATCTAATTCTCCAGATTGTTTCTTGAACACATTTTGTTGGCTGATTAGTGATCGTCGTAACGATTCGATTTTCCGTTCGCGTTCCGTACCTTGCAGAAGGAAATCCTTGTGTTGGCTTTCATGATGTCGCTTCAGGTTGAATTCTTTTGGCACTGCTATTGTTGCATTGTACAAGAGGCAAATAATGCTGTTATTCTGTTGCACAAAACAGTACTTGTTAGTCCACACTTCTTGAAACTGACGATTCTCGCGATTGACCTTGCGTTTAATGCCCGGCGCCATACTGTTCACTCTGCAAAACAATGTCTCGTTGTGCCGAAAATTCTGAAGCCCGCAATGAATCGTGTTTAGCGGTTCGGCTAAAAGACGTCGTAGTGTTTCGATAGGATAGGTCCGAATTTGATTCTACCTTGTATGATAGTAGCTCCGATCTCGCCCATGTGTTCCACGTCCTTTGTTCGTTGGACAAGATTAATGAAGAAACTGATTCCTTGGAAATACCTTATTTTATTCCTCGTTCCTACGTAATATTTACAAATGCCTACGTTAAATGACTGTACAAATGCGCGTTCGTTGTCGGAGTTTTCCGAGAGATTGGTCGAAAGGTCGGCGTAACAAAAAGCGTCTTTTCTATTCTGCGTCCGAGGACCAAGTGAGGTCAGAGGGGAAAGGTCAAGCGGTGGCGCCCTCTGCCCTACACGTGTTTGAGATAAGGCAAGCTAGACTACCATGTGGTTTGTTCTGTATCCACTCTGACTGAAGACTAAAGAGGCGGGGACAAAGGATTATTACGCACACGTGACAAATGGCCAGGCAGGTCTTAATTCGTTCGACCCCTTTTGGGCGTCTCCACCATTTCTCAGAATTTGTGAGTCAGATCGTCAACATGCCAGGTGCAGGACACTAATCCATCATAAATGTGGTTACCATTCTTACCTAAATTATATTTATGGCCCATCAGTTTTACCCCCGTGTTCAGAAATGAATCAAAAGTAATTAACGCAGTGCAGCGGAAAATCTGAATATTTTAAATATAATTATTAAAATTGCGATATCTCGTTTCAAATTGGCGCTAGAATCA
>NW_019386566.1:26277-36977 GCF_000671375.1 Centruroides sculpturatus | reverse complement strand
AACATATAGAGATTATAAAATGTAAAGATGATTTAATAAACATTTCAAATGGTATGCAAATAGATCAAATGTGGTATAATATAATAGAGGGCGCTAATAGATAAATTGGTTTGTAATGTCTGGTGACATAAAATATTAAAGTGAAATATATTGTAAAAGTGTGAATGTATCCTCTTAAGTGTGTTAATAGTAATTAACCTGAAAAAAACGTTCATTATTGCTGCAACATTTCAATAAAGTGCATACGAATTTTTCTTGAAAAAAGTTGTAATTGTAAAGGTTTTTATGAACATTTGTAAAGTGTGCAACGTATTAATGTGAATATGTAGTTGAAGTGTTTTTTAAATGGCTGTATTTTTATTCTTTTACAACGTTACCAATTATACACCGAGGTTTTTAGAAAACAGAATCTGAGTTTGTACTGAAGAGGGACTTAAATTACAATTGAGTCCGAAATGCATATGACAAATCATTAAAGGAAGTTCATAACCTGAATGGTGTATATGATAGTCTACCGAACTGAAAATCGGATTAAAGAGACAAATTCACAACGAAAATAGCAGCAGCCATAAGTGATTTTCTAATTATATGTTATCTTATTAGTTGTATTGCATGACTATTTAGAATATATTAATGAACTGTATGGCTATTATTAAATATAAATTTTTTTTACAGTAATGGCCGAAGAAAAATCGAACACAGGTATACCATATCAAATTATTAGTGATCTCAAGTTTCCAAAATCATTCTTATCAGAATGTATAACTTCTACTATTCAATATAAACCTAGAAATGATGATATATTTCTTTCGACTTTTCCAAGATGCGGCACTACTTGGACGCAACAAATTTTATATCTTATTTTTCATAAAGGAATACCTCCAAAAGATGGCAAGGACTTCTTGTTATTCTCTCCTTATTTAGAAATGATGGGAATAGAAACTGCAAATAAAGTTAGGCCGTGTGTCTTAAAAGTACACTTGCCATTTCACTTAACTCCGTATGCACCCGAATCAAAATACATTTACGTTGCAAGAAATCCTAAAGACTNCTATTTGATTCTTCGAAAAATCGTTATAATACTATGTATTAAACTTAAAATATTCGATACCTAAACCAGAAAGTGTTAGCTAGAAATAGACTTATTTATAGAACAACCCCCCATTTCTCACCTCAGGGAAAGTCATAAAACAGTAGGGTGCTAATGACTTTGTGAAAGGGAAAAAGTTCTACACTTAGAAACTTCGAAAGAAGGGATTTGGCCTGTATTGTCCGCGGGCCGGATAAACATTGGTAGGGGGCCGTATGTGGCCCGCGGGCCGCAGGTTGTGCACCCCTTATTAAAAGAAGCGCTCGTCTTTGCGATGAGATGAGTTTTCTCTTTGTGTGAACCTTTCTAGCTGCCCACCCCCAGGTGCTGCAGGCATAGGTGACCATCGGTAGAAATATGCTGTCATATATTAGACATAGTGCCATTGTTTATTCTCCATTTTCTTTTCGCAACCTGAGCAAAGGAGTTCATTATCATTCCTGTGCGTGAGGACAGATACTCAACATGTTTGTCCCATGAAAACCTGAAATCAAGAAATACTCCCAGGTACTTCAAGGATTTTTCTATCTTAATCGTGCTATTATTCATTTTCAAGTGGGGTGGTCTTAAGTACAGGTTCTGTTTTCCTGACTTATTGAATACAATTCCCTTTGTTTTGCCAGGGTTAAAGCTTAATTTATGTTTCAGCCCCCATTTGTAAATCTTGTTCAGTATTTCTTTTCCTCTTGTTTCCAGGTCAGCTCTGGACCGGCCCCCCACGAGCAACATCACGTCATCTGCATAGGCAAAGCTGTAATCTTGTCCAAAGTTATTTTCCAGAAATGCATCGAATGTTATTATCCACAATAGATGCCCACACACTGACTCCTGTGGGCATCCTCTGCATATGGTTTTAATCACAGAATGTTGTCCATATTCCAGTGTGGCTTTCTGTTCTTTTAAATAGTCATGCAGTAATTGGAGGATATTTCTTGGACATCTGATGTTGCGAAGTTGGTAAGTTATGAGGGGCCACCAGGCACTATCGAAAGCCTTCGATATGTCCAGGCTGACCCCAAGGACATATTTGTTCTTCTCTAGCAGCTGTTGTGTATGTCTTACCACTTGCTGTATTGTGTCTTCAGCTGATTTTTGCATTCGAAATCCAAATTGAAAGTCGCTGATGGATTTATTCTTTTCAATAAACCATGTCAGTCTATTAACTATTAGCTTTTCTAGAACTTTGCCCATAACAGGCAATAATGATATAGGTCTGAGGTCCTTTGCTGAGCCTTGTTTCGGTACTGGGACAACCCTGGCTATTTTCCATTCCTCAGGGAATATAGCATGTAGGAGGCAAGCATTATACATGTTGTATAAATAATGAGGAATTATTCTCCAAAGGTTAATAACAACATCTGCAGTGATATCATCTGGGCCAGGGGCTTTCCCCCTGCCCATGCTGGTTATGGCATATCCAATTTCCTCCATAGTGAAAGGTTCAATGTTTTCTGTGTTATCAAGTTTATAAATGTCCATCCGTAATTGTCTTTGCCAGTCTGTTTCCTCATTTTGGTCGTCGTTAGGGCAAAAAGTGTTCAACTTATCCTGAAGGGTTTCCAAGAGAGATTTAGGTTCATTTTGTTCACTGGTCGAGGTCAGAATCTGGGTTTTTCTCAGTTTATTGGTACACATTCGACGTATCCCCATGGGTTAGTTGAAAGTTTGGAGCAGAACTCTCTCTAGCTTTTATTTTTCTCCTCTTTAATGGTTTGTTTGTAAATACACTGACACTGCAAGTAGGCGTCCCTATGCGTAATCCTAATATTGTCATCCATACATCTTTGATATCTTTTCCTAAGTTTACGACATTCTTTTCTGAGATTGGTCAGTCCTGTAGTCCACTATGGAACGCTTCTATTTTTATGTTTCTTTATTGGTATATAATTCTTGCAAGCCGTATTTATTGTTTTTATATCTTGGCCAATTTGAGATCTGACTTCAATCGAATCCTGGGAATAGTTTTCATTCAGGTGTTCTTGTAAGAAATGCTGGATTTCTTCCCAGTTAGCTTTTGAGACGTCGAATCTACGTCTGTTATTAAAAACTGATATGTTGTTATTCCCTGCTCCAACAATTTCATATGCTATGTAAGCATGTTCACTAATGCTATCCTCTTCCATAACTCTCCAATTAATGATGTATGGGAAAAGGTCCTCATTACAGGTAGTGACGTCAATCCAACTCTCACCTCTGCTTGAGGTGAAAGTTGGCGGTGAATATGGGTTGTTAACTACGTATAGATTGTTGGAGGCGAAGAATTCCTCCAAAAGACCTCCTCTAGAGTCAAAACATTCTCCACCCCACACCGGGGAATGGGTGTTCAAATCACCAACCATCAGAATGTTAATGCCATCGAAGTCATGAACAATGGTCTGTAATCTGTCTATAAATCTGTCAGCATCTGCTTTCCCCAGGAAGTACACATTCACGATAATGATCCTTTCATTATTCAACATTAATTCCGTGGTAACAATAAATTCATTACTGTATTTGTCATGCTTCATAATTGACAAGCAGTTGTTAGAGACCACAGTCATAGCCCACGAATAGTCTTCAGTTCCCTTAATAATAGGGCATCTAGTTGGGAGGCATGATGATATATTATTCCGGCAGTATGGTTCCTGCACAAATATTAAGTCATGGGTTCCCAACCTATGGGTCGCGACCCAAAAGGGGGGTTGCGACGGGCTATCTGTGGGGTTGCCAACTTATACAGTTAACTAAAAAAAAATGTTCACTATAATGCAAATTTTATTTTTAATGGTGTCTTGAAGTTTGAATAATTTCATATATTTTTTAAAAATCAAAATAAGTGTAATCTAGGTACGCTATTCTATCACAGTTGGTTGAAACATGTGTTGAGAGTTTGAGAGGAATAAATTAAATGTTGAGAATGACATGAGGTTGGCGTTAACAAAAACTCACCCGCGAATTTTGAGGCTGGTTAATAACATACAATTTCAACAATCGCNACTAGTCTATTCAATGCAGTACGAATTTGGCGTTAGCCTTGGCCCTCGGCATCGGAATTTTGAAGTGAAGGGGGCGATACTACGTAACGGATTTAAACGTTAAAAACTATTTCCCTCTGGCGACGGCACAATAAATAAATTTCATAAAAATTGTTTCTTTTAGTATAATTATACTGGAGGTAAAGGATAGTACTTTGCGCTGCAATAAGCCTGGAATAAATCATATAGTCTGGACATTACTGGATTATGAAAAAATAAAAATAAAAATAAAAAAACGTATAAATTCCTTCATATACCAAACACAAATGTATATACAAATTAATTAAAATGTCTGCAAAACAGAGAAATTTAGTCTTATCGGTGTTAATATACAGGTTATCAATTTTCGAATCTTCAGTTAATTTCCGTGAAATATTATTTAACTTGTCTTGAATAACCTTTGTATTGATGTCCGAGTACGATACTACAATATCATTTGCGTTCATTGTAAGGTTGGTTTCTGGTAAAAATTCGAAAATGTCGTTGACATAAATATCAAACAATAAGGGACCTATGATGGACTCCTGGAGACCCTTTGTTAGATATAAAAGAATTTCAAATACTGTAGTTATTTACTTTTACATCATAATTACGATCTGATAAATAGGATAATTGCCAGCACAACGGTGTTCCTGTCAATCCTATGTTTTAAAATTTATTTTCGAGAATTAATAAATTAACACTGTCAAATTTTTAGAGAGAACAACAAATGCCGATGCTATTAAGTGAGATTTGTCAAGTTCCATGGTAACTAATTGATTAACAATGCATCAATAGTGAACAAATGTCTTTTATAAATATAGTACATTGATAGAAAGAATAAAGTACAGTAATTGATATCAAACGTAATTGCTGAAGCTCGTATAAAATTTTTTTCAGTAATCTTTGCTAAAACTGGAATAATAATCTCTATCTGATCTGGATACTCTATTCTTGTAGATTGGCAAAACATAATTTAATTCATCCAGAAAGATCCGTATTGAACGATTTATTTCTTAAATATGAGATAAATAGGCATAGTAATTATGTCAGCTGTTTTAATGTCTATATCCGATGTACTGCTCTTTAAAATTCATAATTGTATTGTATATTTCTTGGGGATTACATAGGATTACATATATTTCTTGGGGATTCCATAAGGACAAAAAATTAGGAGAACAGCTATTACGGAATTTCGTAAAATACACTTGAATTCTGTTGATTAGTTCAAAAACCTCCCATCTTACTGTAGCGATTTGCAAAAATATTGCTAATATCATCTTCATTATAGTAGGTTTCTTCGTTATATATTGTGTTATCATTATATCGGTTTTTCTTTTTATTACATTTATTAGTAGTTTTATAATGCCTGATGATGAAGCTTAGATGAAGAGTTTTAAGCTGAGATGAAGAGTTTATATCAGAAAAGTAATTAAAACTAAAGAAAGGAAATATTATATTAATATTCTGTTTAATTAGCGCTCTTATTCTCTCCGGTATTATCTCACATTGTTGCATTGACGATTTAATTTGTTTAAACTTCCTTAGAGTTCACTTTTGTCTTATTAATTGCCAAGTGTTGTCGTCCAATATTTTTGAAAGAAAGGTTTTTCGACTAACTTGTAAATATACGGTTCTTTTTGTTTTCGATAATTGGAAGATATTTGTTTACGAATATTAGTAATATCTAATACTTCTTAAAAGAAATACGTCAGTTGATGAATCGAAAGATCAAATAATTCCACGAGAAACGGGAGTATAACGCTTTAAGTAAAAGATAAATAAAATGACTATTAATTTTCTGACCATTAGGAATGTCATCGTGTCCTGAGTGGCAATCTTTCTTAGGGGTAACAATCATCTTTAGGTAAATGATCGGATAAAATAAATCTTGTTGAATTAAGAATTCCGACCCACTAGCATTGGTTAACCCAAGGTCAGAGTGAGTTTTTGTCAAATCTGGTTGGTGAATTCAAGTTCGCTAAAATAGGAAAAGTTATTGGAATAGTATAAGTTAATCTTCAAGTGTACACGAATTGAAATATCGACTTGCTTAAAAATTAATTAAGTCACCAATTATCACTTGTAAGAATCATAATAGTCTCCTTTAATGATATTAAGGGTCGAGTTATAAACTCCGTAACGTAACCGTATCCGTAGCCGTAAACGTATCCGTATAGCATGGTTATAAAGTCNGATACAATAGCCACGATTATTTTAAAAAGTTTACATTAAGCTTAACATCGGCGAAAATTCAACGCGAAGCGACACGCAACAGAGAAAAATTTCAACATGGGATATTTTTTCGTATATAATCGGTTATCCGAAAAATAAGTTATCCGAACAACCCAGTTTCCAATTGATTCGGATAAACGACGCTCTACTGTACCTTATTAAAAATGTCTTTTTCAATTGTATCGGGGTCGCGAGTCACTTGGCTTTTATAAAAAGGGGTTGCCACCAGAAAAAGGTTGGGAACCATTGTATTAAGTCATATTTCAATGTCTGTTTGCTGAGTAGGGAGGTGGCAGCAATGCTCCTCCCACATTGACTTGCAGTATACTAACTTTGTAATGGTTAGGCTGTTTCATAATCAGTTCTTGCTGTAGTATTACTCTTGATTCTAATGTATATCGGACAGGATGAGTCTCGTGCATTATGCTGACAATTGCTGTTCTTTCCACGTTTACAGTTAGCACAGATGGGTTCTCTTTCCCTATTGGGACATTCTCTGTATAAATGGTCTTCCGAACAGTGACTGCAAATTGGTGTTTTGTGTAGACAATCCTTTGCAGCATGATTATATTCCAGACACTTATAGCACTGCAGGACCAGACAGAAGTCCGCAATCCTGCAGCGCGACCACTCAATGTTAATTTTGTTTTGGTTTATAAATAATCTTCTTATTTCGGGAGAAACCTCCACTACCCAGTTTTTAAACATGGAAGCCTGCTTTCCCAGTGTAAACTTTACTTTGAACTGCTGGTTAAAATCCTCTTCACTAATGAAATTTCCAATGGCTTCATTTTGTTGATAGATTAGAGTTCCAAGATTCTCTTTTGTTATATCTGTCTGAACTGAATAAATAACCATACGCGGCCAACGCTTTTTGGGCCTTTTAGTAACTAGTTCTGGCAGAGCATCAGCAATATGGTCTTCTAGAACAGCTGCGTCTCCTTTGTTGCTAAGCTCTATTGCAATGCCCCCTCCTGCTATCTTTCTCATCCTATCTACTCCAACCTTCATAGCAGAAGGCTTTAGTTTCCCCTGCATTGTTTTGCGTACTGCTTCGCTAGTCATTTTCTCCCTCTCTTTACCGTAGACCAATATAACTTCATTTGTATGTCCCTTCCTCCCGGATGGTCGGTTGCATTCATTATTTTAACAGATTTAACTATGTCACTGTACAGTGGTGTACAAATGGCACTTCCTGTCTTATCCTCCAATTTTTGAAGTTTATCCATAATTTCTTTCTGTGTGATAATAAGGCTGTCTGTGCAAGTATCCCCTTTCAGATCTTCCTTTGTTGCCATCCTTCAAAGTTTGTCATGTATACTTTTGACATATTCATTTGTGGTCATACAAGCTTCTGCCAATGCTATCACTCTAGTAAATTGGTCGAGAATGAATTGCAAGTGATTACGAGCGCCGAATTTACCATTGGGATTCTTACATGCATACTCCTTCATCTCTTCTAAGATACAGTTGGCTTCTTTATGAAATGTCTCCATTATCGTAATAGAGATAGAAACACCCTAACTTAAAATTACCCAAGACCCTCGTGTAATTGTTGTGTACCTTCCAAAAGCTGAAGGGTGTACAGACAGAGGGAACCTGAGTTCCAGTAAAGCTCTGCACTGTCGGGTTCACACCTGACAGAGCAGAGAGAAGAGATAGATACTGCTAGCTTAATCTACTTAAATTACTTAAGATTAATACACAAATGTTCGCGCAACAACAAAAATAGGACACTGTTCAAAAAGTACACAGTCAAATGTTTCTGTCTTCATCTGTGTAATCCATCACAAATCCAACAAGATGAATTCCAATAAGTGCACAAGGCGGCAATCACTATTGTTGTTGCAAACAACCGTTATCGTATGAAGTGGCTGTTAGAGAAATCTGTTGGAAAACCGTTGGAGGTCGTTGACCCCAGCAATGTAGAATCTTGTAGAAAATTAAAACAGCTATATTTCAAGATCCACAACAGATACAAAGTTGAAACTTTAGCAGATTCTGGAATATGTAGAAAGGTTCCTGATGACACCAATATTTCCACAAAATGGCGAAGTGGGGGCCTGATGCGGGCCGCCGATGTTTGAAGACCAAAGTTCCAAAAGCGAGAGAACCACTGGGCCAAAATTAACCAAAATTAGGATATATACTCACACTTAAACGTAGGTTCCAACAATAAAAAAAAAATGTTCCGGAAAAACAGTATCCAAAAGTCCAAAAAAACGGTCCGAAGATTTTGTACTTTTGTTAGTCCATATCTCCAAAAATACTGGTTCCACAAAAATGAAATTAGCGTCAGAAGGGTCAAAACTGATGGCACTATCAACCAACACCCAAAAACTGCGTGGAAATCACTTAAAAATACCAAAAACTCAAAAAATTTCAGGAGCACGATTTTAACACAGCTTTCCAGTCAATGGGTCAGTCCACTTCTGATGTAGGAGCCTATGGGAGTGACTCTGCAACCATCTTGTCACTGTCAGCCTTTGGAAGCAGTCTCCTGTCTAATAACATTGAAAAATTAAACTTGCCAAATGAAGGAAAACTACCAGGTACAAACACAACCCTTCCATTTGCATTTGTTGCAGATTCTGCATTTCCTCTAAAACTAAAGCTTATGCGCCCTTATCCTGGGATGAATTTGCCAGAGGGCGAATCAATTTTCAATTACCGTCTCTCCCGGGCAAGAAGAGTTATAGAGAGTGCATTTGGGATTTTGGCATCACGATGGCGCATTTTCCATCAATCAATTACAGCATCTCCTGATGCTGTAACAAAAATGGTGTTATGCACAGTTATCTTGCATAACTTTATAATGAAACATAATTCTGTGCCAGAATACTGCCCCCCAAATTTTGTAGACCAGGAAAATATCCCTGGCGATTTCTGGGATGAGCCATCTCCTAATTGGGAGCCTCTCCAATGTGGATCGCGGAATTCTGCACAGAGAGCATACAGCAATCAGAATGCTTTAAAGGAGTTTTTCACGAATAAGGGACATGTATCTTGGCAATTAGGAATTGTTAATCGAGGAACCCTACCAAATTCATAATGATAATAAAATTTTAGAATATTTAATCGTTATTATTGTAATATTTGATTATTTTGATTCAAATGTATATTTTTCATAATTGCACAGTTTTATATATTAAAGTTTTTTTAGAATAATCTAGTCTTCTTGTTATGTCTTAAAGAAATTTACTGTTTTGTTTCATTTAATGTATGTATAATAAAAATAGTTTTATTATACATAGAGGAATCTATAAACAAAATATATATAGGTACTAATGATGTATATACTTATATTCTAATACTGTCTGTATATTCACGAATGTGGTTTACCAAATCAAACAAAACAACAGTTCTTGGAGTGTTCAAATTTATTCATATTTGGCTAAAAATTCCAAAATAGATATTTTAAACTCCTTTTTTTTCTTTAGGATTCATTTTTCTCATTAATTCTGACATATTTGTAGAAACTGATTCTACAAAAATGTCATCACTATTGCGATTCTGAATGTTCATTAGATAGGTTTGAACAGCTGACAAAGTATTTAGTATGCTTGTCTCTAGTTCAACATTATCAGTTTCTGTTCTTCTTTTTTTTCTTTTCATATTTGTCAGTTGAGTTGATATGTCACCTACAGAAGTTGATGGACCATCACAATAGGTCGCAACACCATCACAAATGTCATCCTGTTCACACACTGATACATCTCTCGTTAATGTATCAAGTGTATTCCATGTGGATGTGTCTGCATCTCCATGGAGTACACTTGTACTCTCATGGAGTGCTTCAACGTCGGTCGATGGTGCATAATTACTTCGAGTCCTGAAAGCCAAAAAAACTATTTGAGAATACTGTGCAATATCATAAAGCAGTGTTTCTCAACTTGTGGTCTGTGGACCACATCTAGTCCGCAATGATGGAGCAGGTGGTTCGCAGGTAGACATAAAGTAATAAAAGATTAAAACTTTGTTAAATGATGATTTACTTTTAATAGTTTACTTCTAATTTAATTAATTGTTTTCATGTGTATTTAAAGCATGATTTTAGATTTATTGTGTTATAAATGGGACAGTATGTCCCAAATAATGGTAATACCTACACAGGTTTAAAAAATTGAGGCCTATATAACTTTTTCAGACATCTGAAGGTTGAGAAACACTGTAATAAATGCTTCAAAATATAGTCAACTACAGCATACTTACTTGCGATGTTTTACAATATTCTTTAAAAACATCATTGACTGATATAATGGCCATACAGGCTGCGAGGCTTTTCCGCTCCCAGATGGGGTATATCGGCGATCTTCTTTCCCGAAGCGTTCTCGTAACAGTTTCCATCTCGCCTGGGCTTCAGACACTGAAAGATGCTATAT
>NW_019386566.1:7478-25158 GCF_000671375.1 Centruroides sculpturatus | reverse complement strand
GATTGTTTGATTGTATTAACTTGATTCTTTAGATATCGAAAATTAAATAAAGAACATTATGTTAATTTAAGCGTACAGAAACGTTGCTGTTGTTCCAGCAAAGATCTTATTTTCACTTTACCGAGTGTCTAGTAGATAATTTGCAGATTGCCTAGATAATCTGCACATTACCTAGGTAATTTGAGAAATAGAACAATTTTAGCAACTTTAACGCATCGCTCTAGTTAATCTGCAGATTAGCTAGGTAATATACACATTAACGACTTTCGAGCTTTAGCGGTAACATATATAAAAATGAATGTATGTCCTTCATGCTAATATTACCACACCGTTTATCCGATTGCCATGAAACTTTGGGGAATTGTTTAATATACTCCCGCGAAGGTTTCTGGCATAGTACATTTATCCTACGATAGATAGCAGGAGTGTATACGAGCATTTCATCGTGAGTTCGATCGATTTCAAATTGTGAAGACCATTTCTCCCTCCAAAAAATATCTCTATACTGTATATGCATTTGTGAACTGTTATTTACGATATTTGTAATAATTTTTGTTTAATCACTTTATTTCAACACAACGGAAAAGTCATTGTGCAATCTAGTGAGAGAAAATAAAATTCACGTATCGCCTGACGTATTCAGCGAAAAGTGCTGATATCGTTATGAAATGTGCTGATTGGTTTAACTGAAGGACATCACACTTTGCGTTGCTCTCAAGTCGAATTCTTTCCATAGACAGTTTGTACTTATTACTTAAAGCACGCTCATATTTATGAGTTTTAACCTGTTATAAACGAATTAAATTGATGCAATAATTGTTTAACAAGACAGTTCAATTAATAGAAAACTGAAAATTTCATACGTCTTTAGAAAAGGTAGGAATATAATATATTAGTTGAATATGAGCTTTATAATTAATTGCAAACACAGAACTAAATACAAATAATTTCTTTCAGAAACGATTTTTAAGACTACAGGTATACCTCGCCTTACGTCAGTAATTGGTTCCAGGAGAACGACGTTAAAATCTTCATTAAGTCCTCCGACCCCCTTCTATCTTCCCACCTTTTCGGTCTTTAACCAATAAAATTTAGTAGCATCAATGTCCCTTATATATAAATACAGGTAACAATATCAAATTTCGTTTCAATCATTGCCTCATCTTGAGATATTAGATGATTTATACGCTAACACACCCACATATATAATATCCACGGAAATTTTTCCCGTGTTTTGAATTTTTTGGGTTCATGAGGTCTCAAAACGTGTTCTGCAACAAACGCGGTGGGTCAAATTTGACACGATTTCAATACGTATTACGTATTGTAACAATAGTGGTTTGTGTTCTATGGTATGTTTTTAAAAAAATTTTTTTTAAAAAACAGTTTATCTACTCGCGTATTTTTGTACAAATTTTCTTATGTTTTATTTTTTATGTCTAGTTGGCTGAAGAGGGGCCAATGCCCGAAACGCGTAATGTAAAAGGCGTCCCAACTGAATAAATAGTCAATAAGTTGCCAAGTGTTGATATATGTCACCTTAGTGTGTCTGCAAAGAAACAGCTTAATAACAACAACACGGTTTCATCAGAATCAAACGAAATTGTTAATATAGAAACGGCAGTTATCGACCAAAAGAAAAGGAAAACATGTGTACAGTTCATTATCAAGAAAAGATACAAGTTGGCTGAAGAGGGGCCAATGCCCGAAACGCGTAATGTAAAAGGCGTCCCAACTGAATAAATAGTCAATAAGTTGCCAAGTGTTGATATATGTCACCTTAGTGTGTCTGCAAAGAAACAGCTTAATAACAACAACACGGTTTCATCAGAATCAAACGAAATTGTTAATATAGAAACGGCAGTTATCGACCAAAAGAAAAGGAAAACATGTGTACAGTTCATTATCAAGAAAAGATACAAGTTGGCTGAAGAGGGGCCAATGCCCGAAACGCGTAATGTAAAAGGCGTCCCAACTGAATAAATAGTCAATAAGTTGCCAAGTGTTGATATATGTCACCTTAGTGTGTCTGCAAAGAAACAGCTTAATAACAACAACACGGTTTCATCAGAATCAAACGNGAACTTTGGAGACATCATTAATATAAATATAATTTTTATGGACGTTAAACAATAAATGGTTTTTAGTAGGTCCACTGCTCGTTTAAACTCAACGGTTTGTACAATATCCGCTATTGGTCTAGATTCGACCAATCCTGTCGTGACACGAGTCGGCGATGACGTTTTACTGAATTATACGAGTCTCTTTTAGCATATTTATACGAATACGGTCGCAATTTTTTCGCCGTGATATAGGAATCTGAACTATACGAACCCGTGTTATAGGGAGTCGACTGTAATAGTATAACAAAATTTCATAAATAAATTTTAAATTCATTTTCCACTTTTTCGACTGTTTTGTATATAACACGGGAAAGTATTGCAATCATATTAAATTTGACCGTCTGAGTTTTTTTGCAAATCACCACGTTTTTGAAACCCCTGAACCGAAAGTCAAAAAACGGAAAATTTTCCAAGGGTTGTATGTTTGTGTATTGGCGTCTACTTCGTTTAATATGTCAGCATGGGGTAATGGGAATTTTGGCATGATAGCTTGTGTTTAGGGGATTGATATTATTAAATTTTGGTGGTTAAAGGTCATCGAGGTGGGGAGATAAAGGGATATCGTTTGTCATATCTCGGATGGAGTCGAACTTAATGAAGATTTTAATCGTTATTACCATTTACAATATTTTTAAAAACTCATCTCCACCTTCAAAATTAAGTCTTTTGCGTTTCTTTTAAAAAATTATTATTAAAACAAAGTGTAAAAGGAAAAGATTGATCATTGAAATCATCGGCGAAAAAAGAGGACAGATGCCGAATAAGCGGACATACAGACAGTACCATCGAAAAGCGGACTTTTTTTTTAAAAAGCGGGCGATTGAGATCTCTGTAATTAAAAAAGTTTACGAACAATTTTTATCGCTATAATAAAAAAGTTAGATATAGGCTTACTCTGATTACTGTTATGTAACAGCGACCAATTAGCATTCACTCAACAGTGTGACATCATAGCTTATAATCAGTCAATTTAGAAATTTAAATAATGAATAACTTATTGGCATTTTGCAGTGCAAACTTTACTTGCTTTTAACGAGCAAATGTTTATGGGCTATTGTATTATTTAATATATAAACAAAACATATTTTTATTTTTAAACATGTATAATATTGCAAATTATTGCAAAGAATTTATTGATGAACAATTGATGAGCTTGTGGCCGCCAGCGCCAAAGATCCTGAACACTGTCTGGCAACACTTGCTAAGATNATCTGTTTTAGTTCATTTTCACAGAAAAGGATAATGCCTCACAGAAAAGCAAACTTAGGGCGTCGTATTCGTAGCGCCATCTGTTGGACATAAAAGCCTTAACCTAGATTATATATTTTAATTTATATGAATGTTTAACGGAATAATATACAGCCTATGTCCATCCTGAGGTTCAATTCTAAATATTGGTGAAAGAATTTTTGAAATCGGATGAGTAGTTTCGGAGATTACCTGCTGTAAACAAACTTACATACATACATACTTACAAACATTACCTCTTTATAATATTAGTATAGATATAGATGAACAATTGATGAGCTCTTAAAAATTTCAGTTTTCAGGAGTATGTATTAAATAATAAACTACCATAATTATAAAATGTTATTTATTTACAAATTGTATTCTGATCACCTCATCAGACAAATCTGTAAAATATTGATTTTTAAAAAGTCTGATCACTTTATTCTAGAAATAAACCTCTCGTAATCGATTCGCTATATTTTCCTCAAAATTCATTAAATTGCAGTGTTAATTTGATAACTTTCAACTCTCTGATCTCTAGACTTTAGTCATTGTATTAGCTAGTGTTATCACTGCTAATCCATGAATTATCCGATAACGCTCAGTTTTGCGTCGTAAAAATCTCCATTGTTGCTTTATATATGACCAGACTTATTGAGAAGTTTTTAATGCTTCAGGAAAACATCGCTATAAATTAAACTGAAATCTATAATAGATAAAATAAATACGTAAATTTGTATCTTTCTATTTTATGAAATACAAGATTATTTTATTTATGAAAATCACTGTATTATAACCCGACTTTACAGGAATTTCTCAGAACAACATGACGTCGACGATATTAACATACCAGTAGTTCTTTACCATAGTTTCATTGTATAGCCGAAACGAGCCGTAGCTATGGGGACTATGAGGTGGTTAAATCCCTTCAGCTTAGTTTGCAGTACCCATATGCAGTAGTCAACATATAACATTTTTTGACCCGTCCGGATTCGATTCCGAATTCCCCAGAGCGGTAAGATGCCGCCTTGAGCGCTCAGCCATCTGGTCTGTAATTGACATTAAAGACTTTTACTGAGTCATTATCACACAAGCTGTCGAAACTTTCTTTTTATGTAAACAATGAGATATTTTGAAAGGCTATAAAATAGACGACTAGATGGCAGAGGAAGATTTTTTCCGGCCTCTGAAGGCACTAAGAGGACTTTTTTTTCGTATCCATCGTAGACTGACGGGTGGATGACCGAACCATCTACTTTCGGGTAAACCGAAAGTGCATCATCAGCCTATCACTTCGGGGATCCGAGATGAAATCCGGATTTTTCTTGAAGAATTCCTAAGATTACTTAGGAATTCTTCAAGGAAAATCTGTCCCAGATTTGTCGAGCTTTGTCACTCACCATAAGATCGGCTCGATTGTGGACCTGGCAAATGAGTGAAGAAAAAAGGTGTTTTTGCTGCCCCATAAAACAGAAAAAATCAAAAACGAAAATAAAACTATAAATTAAATTTATATTTGCTTAAACAATTAGCTGTAAAGATTATAACGATATAAGTTTATAAATATAATAATCATTAATTTGTAAAAGAAATTATTAGACTCTAATTACTGTATATAAGTTCTCTTATTAGTTGTATTGCATGACTATTTAGAATATATTAATGAACTGTATGATTATTATTAAATCTAAATTTTTATTTTACTGTAATGGCCGAAGAAAAATCGAACACAAGTATACCATATCAAATTATTAGTGATCTCAAGTTTCCAAAATCATTCTTATCAGAATGCATAACTTCTACTATTCAATATAAACCTAGAAATGATGATATATTTATTTCGACTTTTCCAAGATGCGGCACTATTTGGACGCAACAAATTTTATATCTTATTTTTCATAAAGGAATACCTCCAAAAGATGGCAAGGACTTCTTGTTATTCTTTCCTTATTTAGAAATGATGGGAATAGAAACTGCAAATAAAGTTAGGCCGTGTGTCTTAAAAGTACACTTGCCATTTCACTTAACTCCGTATGCACNATCGTTCTCCATTTCGGCCAACGTACGTCCACTCTACCCGAAAACGCGCGATCGAATGTACAGTAACATGGCAGCACATATATCTCAAAGCGCTCGGCTGACGCCCGCAAAACGCGAGTTTTAAGAAAAATCTATAAACGCGCGCTTGGCCAAAAGCGCGCATTTGAGTGTGTACGCCTATGCAGAACTCTTGGTTCGTCAAACGCGCGTTTAAAAACGCCTAGTGTGTACACAGCCTTAGCCTAGAATTTAAAACAGTAAAATGATAAACGGTCCAGTGAATTGATAACCTGACGATGGCCTATTGATCAGATTGAAAATGTTCGTTTAAAACAGTAAAATGATTCTCAGCGAAAGGTGTGTGTTTTATATAATGTTAAATTTTTACTTTCCAGACTTTGTTATATATATCACAGCCTGAAAAGTGAAAGCGTACGGCGATCGGTCAGAAAATGACCCTAAGGGTCGAGTTATAAACTCCGTAACGTAACCGTATCCGTACCGTATCCGTAGCCGTAAACGTATCCGTATAGCATGGTTATAAAGTCCGTATCGTATCCGTATGGTTGTACTGTATTCCGTAAGAAAAGTTTGGATCGATCAAACTTTTACGGTAGCGATACGGAAATTGACCAACTGCGCATGCGCTAATCGTAGTCGATGATGATAGTTGTTGCCAGATCAAGCAAAAAGTAACAAATTGATTGAAAAGTAACTTTTGACTGACAATGCTACTTCTAAATAATATAAAATTTTAAGATAAGAATTACTTTGGTCATAAAAAAATAGAAAAATGATAAAATGAATAAATAATTATAGTGTTAGATCTGGCAATAACTATAGATGATTTTGCGCATGCTCACAATGGACTGCTCCGTAAACCGTAAGAAAAGTTTGTTCCCTTACGGATACGGATAAGCCGTTACGGCAGTTTATAACTATTGCTATAGATATCCAGTGTAGCAAACATTTACGAATACGGATACGGTTACGTTACGGAGTTTATAACTCGACCCTAAAGATTTTTACATATTTGGAGTCAGGGGACCTTAAAATGTCAAGAAATGAAAAAGAAAGCCACAACGAATTGCTTAACTTTCCCGGCAACGTTTAAAACTGTGTGTGTGTGGCGCCATCTGTTATGATATTTTATTTTAAAAACTTTTTATATTTTTATTTAGTATAAAATGGCAAAAAGCTTAATTTTGAGGGTAGAAATGATTTTACAAAAATATTTAAATGCTTATAACGAGTAAAATCGTCTTTAAGTCTGATCCTACTCGAAATATGACATACGATTTCCGTTTATCTCCGCACCTGGTCGAAATCACCAAAATGTAATAGAATCAATCTCCTAATATACAAACCTCCCTGCAAAATTTCGAAAATTTTTAAGAAACAGCACAAAAGTTATTAACAGGGGTGTGGAGTCGCTTAAAAATCTACCGACTTCGACTCCGACTTTTCCTTACCAATCCGACTCCGACTCCGGCTAAAACACCAAAACTCCACGACTCCGACTCCGGCTAAAACACCAAAACTCCACGACTCCGACTCCGACTCCACAATCCTGCCAGGGCTGTGGAGTCGCGTAAAAATCTACCGACTCCAACTCCGACTTTTCCTTACCATCCGACTCCGACTCCGACTCCACAGCCCTAGTTATTAAGCTTAAAAGCCTGGGATTATACATTATTACGATGTGTTATTTCAAAAGGATGATAATGCTCTCTCTCAATGAGGGTATGAGAAAAATCTGTCATTTCTTTCCATCAAAATATTTAACATATAAAGTTAATTATCATGTAAAATCTGTGTTTCTTCAATTAAGATTAATTAAATATTTTACAGAAATATATACATTTAGAGATTGGAAAACCATATAATTTTTGTGATCTAATCCCGAAATATATGAATATGATTAAAATGTTGATTTGTCAGATTAACTGCATTCGGATATAGATCGTATTTCTTTATACAGTATTTTTAATTTATTGATAAATACACCTTATTGAGTGATGAGAAGATTAAAATAGAACATTTGAATATTATAAATCTGTTTCCGTATGCATTTGTCTTTTATATTTTATCTTTTATTTGTAAAAACGTTAGCGTATAAAGCACTTTTAAGCGTTTATATAGTGTTAGTTACGTATTAGTTTTTAATATGATTTTTAATTTGCTTGGAAATTGTTAATATAATTTAATTTTTTGTTTATTTTCTACTTGTTCAAAAATTAAATACGATAAAATATCCTAGGAAAATCTGAATTCAGACTAACTTGATCTATATAATAGTATAATTTAATAATTTCTGACTGCAGAACGAGTTACTAGTTCATTGAAGCGGTATCCGAGTATTCGAATACCTAGTTTTCTAGGAAAACGAAAACTTTTGTAATTGCTAGTTTTCGATTCTTGTATTCTAATAATTTCATTTTAATTGAACCCACTTTAAATAAATTTTGATTAAATAAAGTAATAAAATCTTTTATATATGTAAAAGTGATTTTACTACAAAAAAAATTAACGTAATTTATGTGGTATAGTAAAAAAATCCTAAAACACCTGTAAACCTTACAGGTACAGAAACTGCTGTCAAGCATACGTAGATCAATCGTTTTCAAATTATTACCGTTTTAACTTAGAAGCACTGTACACGAAATACAATAAAGTATGAAACCTTCATTCATTGACTAAGTTTTACATTCTTAATTACTTGGCTATGGAAAGTCGTGATATGAGAGTACGTCAAGTAATCGTTCTGACAAATGTTTGACGTTCAAATGCTTGACATTTGATGCCAAGATTTGATTTATTTCGTTATATACAGTTTTGGTATCGTTGCCAATGTCATTTTTAATGAAATAATATTTCGATTTTTAAACGCGCGCATGGCGGTTTATTTCAGATTTATTTCATTATAAACAGTTTTAAGGAATTATTACCGCATTATATACACTTTAAAGCAACAATGAAATAAACCAGAATGTCATTCGAACTGTGAATCATTCGAAGTCTGAAGCAATTTTTCTTCTACGAAATAATGAAAAGTGAATTAATTCGACTCCAACTCCGAACAATACCCATTTCGATAAACTAAAAACTGCAAATACACATTATTTAATGTAAAAATAAGATAATTACACGCTCTAATAATTAATTAAAATCTGAAAAAGTAAATAAAATATTTATCACAGTAATTTGAACAAAAGATCTAGCGTAGAATACTAATGCTTAAATCTATTAATTAATTTCAGGTGTGATATAGTGTTTTTTTTGTTTAATTATTTATACGTTTTATTCTGTTTAAACTTATAAAATATGATGATATTAATTAGAAATACATATGCATAATCCAATATTTAAATTTAGCTTATTGTGTCTAATTAAAATAATAATGAAAAAAAATACTTTTATCGTTGTCAAGGTAACTTTATTTTTCAAAATATATAACAAGAATTTTAATCTACATTACATGCTAATAAAGTAAACAAGACTTTAATTTGAACAGAGTTTATCAAAAGAGAGTTTTTGGAAGGAAAAATCGATTCAATGTATAGTAAACGATGCATATGCATTAACGACTGCTTAATAACAGGGATATAATTTTGTAGATCTATAAACCTGCCAAACGGACATTGTCGATATTTTCTTTAAAGCGTTAATATTAAGAAGTCGCATTAGCATTTTCTGCTTCAAAAATAGATTGTTCTCTAAATCTGATGATAGATGAAAGATATATTATAAATTATAATGAAGCAAGAAAATATTAACATAAAGGTAAGAACTAAAATTTTCTATAATATGACAAATTAAGAAGAAAGCAAATTTATAATCTGTTATTCTACAATATCTGTATTATTACCACGTAACCGAGTTTAAAATAAGTTTAATTGTAGGGAAATTAGTTAATTATTATCGATTAAATTTGTTGTCTTACTCAAATAAGATGAAACACTAGATACAAAATATTTGTTGAAAGTTATAAATTTTACTTAATTTAGATTAAATAATAAATATGAAAAGAAGAAATATTTGATATAAAAGGGTAAATAAAGTAAAGAGGCCTACTTAAAACTTCTTGTGTTATTTATATGCCGTTTTCAGAAATAATATAATTAATATATTTGTATTACATTTAAAAATATTGCATAATTATTATTAAAAAAATTAGTATCAAATTATAGAAAAGCATTTCATATGATTAGATATAATGATATTTAACTGTTCAAGTATTAGAAAATAAGTTTAACAACTAAATCTTTCTATAAATCAAATTTACATATATTTTTTGAATTATTATTAGTTATGAATATATCGTAAAAGGCAGTGTAAATCAGTTATCTTGTGACATTTCCTGTCGATTGTAAAAATCGATAGGAATAAATAAATAAATTGATTTATAAAATAAATTATATTTAAGATGATCGTTCGACTTAATGATGCCTAACATCGATATTCAATTGTTTATAATAAGAAGTACAATATTGTAAAGTAGAAAAGATACCATAAAAATTTAAAAAGCATCTTCATTATCTGTTTCTTTTTTGGTATTGTACAGTACATAACAGAAATAGAACAAAGTTATTCATAGTAATTCACATTAATTATGGAGGCCCTTTTAAATTTTAAAAGTATTTTTTTATTTTACAGAACATTTTATTGTATATTTCTATATTAGGTCTATATTTCGTTTTTATGTACTTTTTGAACTTGTATTTACGTAATGATTATAGAACTAAGTTTCTAATAAAATTATATTAGTTTATAACGTGTGAAAATAACAGATTTAATAATACAAAATAGTCTATACATTTGTTTTACATGCATTTTTATAAGTAAATAAATTTAGATATTATATCAAAATTGATAGCATATTAAGAAAAATATAATGATTGACGCCATCAACAATTCTATAAATAAATGAACTAATATCAAGAGAGAGCGCAGGAATTCCTCACGCAAATTAAATTTTAGTCTTTGTCACGAAACCGGTTAAAAAAACTTAGATCTTTTTATATTAATCGATATTTCAATCTATTGGCTACTACTACATGGTATATGACATTTAAAAAATCTATTGCGCTATGCAGTGCTCGGTATTCCTTCGTGTTTCGAAAAAATAGTGGCAAGTAACTGGAGCAACGATGGCTACTAAGTGACGAAAATTTTGCAGACAAAAAAAGTAAAAAAATGAAATATAATTTATTTACAGATATTTATTAGAAATTGAAATACAATAAGTTTGTCAGTTAATAAAAAAAGAAATAATCTTAAATTTTAAATCATTACAATTGTAGATGGTCATGGTTAGGAGCAGATCCTGACCATCTACAGTTGACAATGACCATTATGATAACCTAAAATTGGAAAGTGTTAAGAGAAAAACCGAGTAAATATATTATAAAGTAAACCCCGAGGCAATTTCGGAAACTATATAGCTGTGTCCATGGTTGTCCAAATTGCCATCTTTGATTCTAATCAGCTTTGGCAAGAGAGATATTACAAAATATTATTATTCACATTTATATAGCCAAAAACTTATTGCGTCACTTGTGATAAAAACTTAACTAAAAAACTAAAACATTTCGAAACAACGAGTTTTCAGCTGCAGGAAACATTGATAAAAATGCGCGAACATAATAATGTATCGGTACGTCATTGCTATAAGGCTGATAGGAGTTATTACACAACATAACAGTGCTGTCAATCTTTTATGTTTTTTTACAATATTTCATGTCCGCTTTTCCCTGTGTCCGGAATTTTCTCCGTCTCCTATGTATGTTTATTAATAATAATATTAATATTTAGAAGTTATATTTAATAAATATTATTTGAACTTTTGCATTTTAATATTCATTGACAATAAAATTACGATTATAAAAATCGAATGACCGTTTTCAAGATTCTTTTCGAGTAGTACAATGAAAAAGTAATCATAGAAAGCGTGACTCAATTGCATATACAGTACAGTAAAACTTGTCTAAAACAATAAAACGGGAATCTGTCTAAACAGGAAAATTTCTTCAAAACAGAACGATTTTGTATCTTACTTTAAGTTGAAAATCCGTCCAATGCGAAAACGAAAGAGGCTTTTTTGGGTACGAAGAATATAACTTTATCTGAATAACACGAAAAATCATTCTTTCAGCTATAGACAAATAAGTGAAATTTCCTCCATATAATAGCCATCGCAGAGCATAAACTGTACTCCGAAAACGATTTCGAACTATGACAAAGATACGAAGGTCAGGTGTCAATGGGACATACAAATATAAGGTCTTTCTTAATATTAGTCTTTGGTAGAATTGACCAGTTGATATAATCGATTACATTGAAGATTCCAGAACTTCAAGAATTGAATGAATTTCCAATAATCGACTTCTCGAGAACAAGCAACAAATGTAATTCGCGTAAACAATGAGAATAAGGTAACAGTGCCGCCAGTTTGCCTTGTGCGGAGTAACTAGTAACTAACTAGTACGAGTATTCGACAAGTTGATTAACATAGTAAATGACTAATTATATTATTTAAAGTGAATTGCCAGATTATAGAATAACTCAGCCTTTGTATTACTGTAATGCGATTCGAATTTAGCCAGAAATTAGTTTTTGGAACTCAAATTGGATTGTTCGCTGCCGTGTGTGCTCATATTCGAATACCTAACACAAGTTCTTGAAAACAAAGAGAACATTTTTCAATGAAATAGTTTTTAACTCTTGCATTTGAATAATCCCATTTTTATTTTCAGATTAATCCAGATTAGGCTTAATCCAGATTACTTTGGAGTAGTCTGGATTAAGCCTAGTAAGAAAATTTCTTTACATATGTAAAAGTAAACGCAATTGTGTGACATTTACCTGGTATAGTTTAAAGATAAAAAATACTAAAACCTGTTCAAAATGAAAAATGTTTGGTACAGTGTGATTATATATAGGTTTTACTGTATTAATTCTTACGTTGATAATTTAAGATAACTTTTAGAAGAATTTATTTTGTTGAATTTGATTTCGTTCCCTTGTTTGGATTTACTAATAAAGCGACATATTCGATAGATTAAAAAAAGAGAAAGATAGATAAAATTTTGTTTCACATCCTGTTTTATTTTCTCATGAAACAACCCTCTGTATCATAAATGAGAAACTATCAAACTGATTAAACAATAGTAGAAAAGATATTACACGAACGAACTATGCTGCAAATTATTTATTTAATTAATAATACAGAGAGGCTGATTATCTCAGATAATGTGAACCGAAGGTACAATATGCCGTAGTAAAATTTAATCAGTTTGTATGACGTATGAATTGGGTTATCCACAATATTCTTCTGCCCTAGTTCTCACTTTCGTTATTCTTGGTCATAGTTTCCACTTTCACCATATCATTTTTTTTTTAATTAACTAACAAGAGTGACGAAAATGATAACTATGACAAGAGAATGCTGTCGATAACACTATTCATACATACATCATTCAAACTGACCAAATTTTACTACAGCATACTTGTGCCTTGGATTGTCAAAATTTTGGATAAGTCGGAATGTTTCGATAAAACAATTTCAATTTTATTAAAAACTGTAATTATTACATCAAATATAAACGACGGTTGAAATAAAAATGTCTAAATCGTTTTAAAATTCGTATTTTTGTAAAAAGTTATCAGAGTATATTCTTTTTTAAAATTTTTTATCCCTCTTTCAAATGTCGCCTGCCGCCCTGTACTCGACTACGTTTTATTGTTTGCAGGATATTCTTACACAATTTACCACAGGTATTGTGGAATTTCAGTTAAACGGGAATCGTTTAATAGTAATTTATAAAAAGCAATATGAAATTTCACATAAATTACTTGTTTCCCATTCAAATTTAGGAATATGGAAATATTTTAGAAATATTTTATTGTTGTGAGTATGTATAAATACAATGAATTCTATTGTAATGAATAAACAATAAAAATAGAAATAGATATACTGTCTTGTGATGCATGTTTTCTCCCATTCTCGAAATATTATTAAACTGTATAGTGTTTGTGCAAAATAAAAAAATAATTTCGGACGATACAACAGCCATTGTTATTTTTTTTTTCAAAAACGGGAAATTTTCGTTACGCATCGGCAAAAATTCAACCCGGGCCGACACGCAACGGAGAGAAATTTCCAAATTGGATAGGTTAATTTCATCGAAAATGCATCGTGGACGACCTCGTGGTCGCGACCAGCGAAGTTTGAACGATCGCGCCCAAAAGCAGCGATACCAAAGAAGATTGGAGAATGAGAACGAGACCCGTCTTGAGCGTCAAAGTGATTCTGCTTAGTAGTGAGTCTCCGAGTCTTGTCCCAATTACGGTTTTGCCGTTTTACTTGTTTATTTATATTGTATCGAGTGTTCTTTTTCTATATTACTTATGAATTAGCGGTCACATAAAGTGAAAATTTTATTAAGCTGGCATTAGTAAATTTTTTATCAGTTTAATTCGTTTTCCTCCAAAATTAAACTTTGAGTGCGCCACTGAGTCTAACAGCCAATACGAAATGAGGTAGCATGTGTTTATGATAAGAGTTAAAATTCGTTTAATTATTATTAGTGTTGCAACGAATAGTATATTCGGCCAAACTATTCGGCTTGATTAAGGCACGTACGAAAATTGGCGAGCAAGGACCCTGCTTTCTATTGGCCCACTGTCATTACGCTTCGCTAATCGCGTTAATTCTTGACAGTTGTAGCGGACAGACAAGAACGCCATGGCAGTATGTGATAAGTGATTATATCAAATGTGGATAACAATGAAATAACCTACACGTATAAATAACAGAAAAAGAACAGAGAAGGACCGCAAAGTGAAAATGTTAAAATAAATATGAAATTGAGTTGATAACATAATCGAACAAGTCGAGGCAGCTTATTGGCGCGAAATTCGCGGCCGTGAATGCCAAACAATTATCATCATAGACTTCGGAAAGTTAAATGCTTGTAATGAAAGTCACTTAGCGTGTACGGGAGAAAGCCTGGGGCCGTCCGGGCTATCAAGCTGTCTCGAATCTGTGAAATCATAACTGTGACTTATATCGACGTCCTATCTGTCTCTTTTATCCGTTATCACCAGGCTATGAGTCACGTAATTGTAAAATGGGAAATCTAGGACGGAAGAGTCACGAATCGAAAGTATCGTGAGGGCGTATTATGATGTATGCATAGGCATACATCAAAATACTAGAGCAATACATAATACATAATCATGGACTAGAGCGATAAAGAAAAGAGAAAGGGAAGAGCAAAGTTGAGCGCTTAAAAAGAAGGATAGGCAGGGTCAGACCCTCAGATGTGCGACGATTCTCGAACGAATAGGTGTGTACGTGTGCTGATCTTTGTAATTATAAATTGTAAATACAAGTGACTAATATTACGTTCTTTTTTATTTTGTGCATGTTATAAGTTATAAATAAATATAAACAAACAACACTAACCTTATAACATTAACTCTAAATACCAAAACGATTAATTTACTGTGTTTTTGTTATTTCTTACTCCTGTTATTCGATATTCGGCCGAATAGCGAAAAATAGGCCGAATAGGCCGAATACCGAATAGTAACCGAATATTTGTTACATCACTAACTATTATCTTTATTTGGTGTTTTGCTTAATTTTGTTAATTCTTTCGAGAAAAGCGAGTTTTATTTTCACGTATATGATAAACGGTTGAAATACCGAACCAGAAATATGTGGAATGCGCGAATAAGGAGCTTCTACTAAGTATTAGTATTTGTTAAAAATAATCAATAGTTGTACATTTAATATAAGTTATCAATTCGTTTTAATTAAAAATGTTNTTATTCAGATTTCTGTTCATATTTTGGGAAAAATGAGAATATTACGGTAAGAACCATATTAAAATTAAGCAACAGTTCAAAAAGTTTACTTTGGTATTACAATAAGTAAAATGAAAATCATAAATCTGGATTACTTATAACTCTCTTAGCACCCATGCCCTATGAATAGTAAGCGGGTCATTTTCCATTACCATATCATTTGATGGTTTAGTGACAAAGCACGACATATTGATGGCGAGGGGCAGAGCACGACATATCTGGAGCAACCCATTCTGCGAAAACTTTCTGCGGTTTTCGATCAGTATGGATTCGTTTTCGAACTCCGATGCGGTAAGCTGGCGCCTTAATCTTCTAGGCTGACAAATAAACAATCTCTTTACGTTTGACAATTAGTATAGAGTCGCTACATGGTAGAGACAGTACAGACGTCAGCTTGCCACTTTGAAGGATTCGTGTTTGAATCCAGATAAGTAATCTCAGGAATTTTTCGGGTGGGATCTGTTGGGAATATGTCGGGCTCAATCTATCATTAACCGAATACTCTCATACTGGGCCATTAGAAAAACCATTTTAGTGCTCCAGAGTGGAAAGAATTAAAAATAATTTTTAGTAGGTAGTTGTTGAAATATAAAATAACGTTCTCTTATTATGGTGCATCCTGCTTAAGTCGGCACCCAAAAGGGAACGTGGAAATGTGTCGAGTTATCTGATATAACGACTAAAACAAAGTTGGAAAAAACCACAAAACTATAATTAGGAAAATACAGTAGTGCCTTATACAGTATATGCAATGTATCTCTCTGATCATCCATCACTGACAGTGACATTGGTTTCTACTCTAAGTACGTCAGCGATTTCCATCGCTTTTTGTTTTAGAATCGGCCCCGAAATAAGAAGATTCGATGAGCGAATTTACTTTAGCCAATATACCAGAACATCTTTATAAGGCGACTTTCTCTGGCGTTTTCAGCCGCGACGAAGATCCAAAAAATATTTCTTAATTTCATCTGTTTTCTTCAGAATTCTCACCAACTTTGTTCTTGAAACGTTTTCTTGTTTTGCAGACTCATTTAGGCTTATGAAATTTTTGAAATTGCTCAATTCGGCTTGTAAAATTTTATTACATTCAAATTTAGATACCAGTTCGTATTTTTCCTTCAGCGTAAGCGTTGTTAGGTTTCGGATACTCATTTCTAACAGAAATGTGAAACACTTGTTGCAAAAAACCCATGAATGAAAGACGAGAAAATGCAAAATCGGATTCGGCTAGGGCGTTAAGTTGTGTTGTGGGAACTCATTTTTTTTTTCAGGAGGAGAGTCGACTTATCCTAAATGAGTGTGGGACAGAAATAGTATGTCGATTTATCCTGTGGTGACGAGTTAAACGGTGTCGAGTAAAACAGAGTTTTTTAACATTAATGCCTATGTAAGTTAACTGGAACCACAGAAAACTGGCTACTTAACCGACGGTGTCTAGTTATACCTATGACGACTTATGCGGACTCGACTATATGATTCAGTCAGGACAGGGTGATTCAAAAGTCACATAAATTTAAAAAAAATTAATAACTCGAAAACTTTACAGTAAGATGAGGCGGTTTTCACAGAAATGCTTAGAAAGAAACGGGATTATTTTGTGTGTAATAAAAACTTTTGTACCATAATAGTTACATTTCTTGCCATAGATGGCGCTTGATAATATTACATAATTTGTGAAGTTGTTACTAGAGTTTACACTAAGAACATTTTTATTTTTAATTCTTACTTTAACAAATTTACAAATGATTTCAGTTTTTTACAGCGCCATCTATGGCAAGAAATGTAACTAGTTTGGTACTAAAATTTTTATTATACCTAAAAAAATCCCGTTTCTTTCTAAACATTTCTATGAAAACCGCATCATTTTACTGTAAGTAGCTTGTGACTTATTAATTTTTTAAAATTTCTGTGACTTTTGAAGCACCCTATATATGTGTACGTGTGTATGTACAGTACGTAGCGTATATAATAGTCTCGGAAACTTGATAACTCGACATTCCATAAAACTTATCACGTCGTTTAAAAAGAAAATACGTTTAACCTAATTTTTACTTCTGAATTTGCACCTATATATATATATAGTATGCGGAATATACTGTATAATAATATTAATATATATATATATATATATTAATATTATTGACTGTACCTTGAATAACAGGATGTGAGACTAATCGGGGGTAGGATGTTTATGAGGATGTTCCTCTCCTACCACTTACTCGACTCAAGACCTTGAGGTCCGGTCTCGCTTGTCTAAAGGATGGGAAAAAAGGGTTAGGAGAAAGGATTGTTAGATTCTTTCACCTGTCAGGATCTGACACCAATCTATCAATTTATCGCGGATAGATACGCGGATGGATGGGGAATTATCACGAGCGATCTCGTCGAGGACTTCGGGTTCAGTATGGAGTGGA
>NW_019386566.1:0-7449 GCF_000671375.1 Centruroides sculpturatus | reverse complement strand
AAAGTTACAATTTGCAATTTAAACGGGTAAGTACCGTTATTTTTCTTTGTTAATGTATAAAAGTTTTTATTTAAAATAGATAAGTTGATATAAAACTCAAGTTTTATTTTACATTTTTAATTCTTTTCTGTAGTAAATTTTGATAAACCAATGTAAAAATCTTATCTATCCTTTAAATGTAGAGAAAACGGCTTTTTTTTTTTTAAATTTTTAAGATGACGTATACTGGGTACTCAAATTACATGAGATTTGCATTCAAGTAACTGACTATTACTTTAAGTTTTGCGCGATATGAATTGCTATTCAAAATAATAGTAAGTGCCATAGATGCATCCTTCCAACAAGAATTTTTTCTATCGCATTATTTGAAAATTTCGTATTTAAAACGTGTAATTTGAGAGCTCATCCTATATTCTACGATACCTGCTAACTGAAAATTTTTAAATTACAGACTTAAAAGAGTTCCTTTTTGCACTGACCATCCAAATAAATGTACAACTCCAAAAAACATTTCAGAATTTTGCTCCGTTTATTCAGATTTCTGTTCATATTTTGGGAAAAATGAGAATATTACGGTAAGAACCATATTAAAATTAAGCAACAGTTCAAAAAGTTTACTTTGGTATTACAATAAGTAAAATGAAAATCATAAATCTGGATTACTTATAACTCTCTTAGCACCCATGCCCTATGAATAGTAAGCGGGTCATTTTCCATTACCATATCATTTGATGGTTTAGTGACAAAGCACGACATATTGATGGCGAGGGGCAGAGCACGACATATCTGGAGCAACCCATTCTGCGAAAACTTTCTGCGGTTTTCGATCAGTATGGATTCGTTTTCGAACTCCGATGCGGTAAGCTGGCGCCTTAATCTTCTAGGCTGACAAATAAACAATCTCTTTACGTTTGACAATTAGTATAGAGTCGCTACATGGTAGAGACAGTACAGACGTCAGCTTGCCACTTTGAAGGATTCGTGTTTGAATCCAGATAAGTAATCTCAGGAATTTTTCGGGTGGGATCTGTTGGGAATATGTCGGGCTCAATCTATCATTAACCGAATACTCTCATACTGGGCCATTAGAAAAACCATTTTAGTGCTCCAGAGTGGAAAGAATTAAAAATAATTTTTAGTAGGTAGTTGTTGAAATATAAAATAACGTTCTCTTATTATGATTTTTGACAATTTTTAACATAAAATTAAAAAATAGAAATACGTTCAACATACTTTATAATGCTTAAGATAATTTTAAAAGTTTTCAGGATTATTTTAAAAACTTTAAAAAATTTTATTTGACAATATTTAATTTTAAAATTTATGATAATTAATAGCAATATGTTATACTAGATGTTCTCATTAAAGTGTACAAGAAAATGAAAGTTTATCTAAAGATATCTGAAAATAGTTTTTCAATATTATTAAGAGTATTTTTCTACTGAAACCATAAAGTTTTAGTTGTTTGATAGCTCAATGCCTTAGGAAATTACTACAATTCTTTGCGTATAACCCCGCGGCTAATTATAGGGGAGACCGGGGCTAGTTGTCACAGTTTTTAGTCATTTCTAGTTTTAGGGTCTATATTATCAGTTTATTTAGTTTTAAGTGAAAATGCATGTAGTACCTACATATCTTTTGATTGGTTTATAATAAATATATGAGCATTTAATGATTTTTTTGTCATAGTTATTAATTATCTTAGAAACTGTGTCACGGAGCTGGTAGCCTCAGTTCCTGAATTTATTCTGGTTATGTTAAATTATGCTTGATATGACATTTAGTTGTGCCAATTCTATAAAGAAAATATAATTTCTAATTTACTATTATTTATTCTGCGAAAGGCAATAACTCGAATCTTTACATATCTGTACATAGCTCGTGAGACCAATTTTTACATCTGGAGCACTGAATGCATTTTTCCTTGGACCGGCTATAACTCTTACCACAAACCAAACAGAAGGTCTCTTCTTCCTCTTCTGATGAATCAGTCTTAGTGACGTCATGTTTTTTGTATTATACAAGAGATATAATTAGGATCCATTGAAAATTTAAATAAAAATTTTTCTTATTTAAACTATAGAAAAACGTTCAATCAAGAAAATTATTAAAGTATTTTCGGAAAACAGGGGAGACAAGTTTATTTGTTGGACTGCCTCAAATTGTCAAAGCCAAGAATAATTATAGAAGATTATATAAAATAATTGTTATATCAATTTGTTTCGGTATTTTTATATATCAAACAGAAGAAATTATTAAAAAATACTTTGATAATGACGTAATTGCTGAAACTAAAGTAATTTATACAACTGATCTTCCATTACCAAAAGTTACAATTTGCAATTTAAACGGGTAAGTACCGTTATTTTTCTTTGTTAATGTATAAAAGTTTTTATTTAAAATAGATAAGTTGATATAAAACTCAAGTTTTATTTTACATTTTTAATTCTTTTCTGTAGTAAATTTTGATAAACCAATGTAAAAATCTTATCTATCCTTTAAATGTAGAGAAAACGGCTTTTTTTTTTTTAAATTTTTAAGATGACGTATACTGGGTACTCAAATTACATGAGATTTGCATTCAAGTAACTGACTATTACTTTAAGTTTTGCGCGATATGAATTGCTATTCAAAATAATAGTAAGTGCCATAGATGCATCCTTCCAACAAGAATTTTTTCTATCGCATTATTTGAAAATTTCGTATTTAAAACGTGTAATTTGAGAGCTCATCCTATATTCTACGATACCTGCTAACTGAAAATTTTTAAATTACAGACTTAAAAGAGTTCCTTTTTGCACTGACCATCCAAATAAATGTACAACTCCAAAAAACATTTCAGAATTTTGCTCCGTTTATTCAGATTTCTGTTCATATTTTGGGAAAAATGAGAATATTACGGTAAGAACCATATTAAAATTAAGCAACAGTTCAAAAAGTTTACTTTGGTATTACAATAAGTAAAATGAAAATCATAAATCTGGATTACTTATAACTCTCTTAGCACCCATGCCCTATGAATAGTAAGCGGGTCATTTTCCATTACCATATCATTTGATGGTTTAGTGACAAAGCACGACATATTGATGGCGAGGGGCAGAGCACGACATATCTGGAGCAACCCATTCTGCGAAAACTTTCTGCGGTTTTCGATCAGTATGGATTCGTTTTCGAACTCCGATGCGGTAAGCTGGCGCCTTAATCTTCTAGGCTGACAAATAAACAATCTCTTTGCGTTTGACAATTAGTATTGAGTCGCTACATGGTAGAGACAGTACAGACGTCAGCTTGCCACTTTGAAGGATTCGTGTTTGAATCCAGATAAGTAATCTCAGGAATTTTTCGGGTGGGATCTGTTGGGAATATGTCGGGCTCAATCTATCATTAACCGAATACTCTCATACTGGGCCATTAGAAAAACCATTTTAGTGCTCCAGAGTGGAAAGAATTAAAAATAATTTTTAGTAGGTAGTTGTTGAAATATAAAATAACGTTCTCTTATTATGATTTTTGACAATTTTTAACATAAAATTAAAAAATAGAAATACGTTCAACATACTTTATAATGCTTAAGATAATTTTAAAAGTTTTCAGGATTATTTTAAAAACTTTAAAAAATTTTATTTGACAATATTTAATTTTAAAATTTATGATAATTAATAGCAATATGTTATACTAGATGTTCTCATTAAAGTGTACAAGAAAATGAAAGTTTATCTAAAGATATCTGAAAATAGTTTTTCAATATTATTAAGAGTATTTTTCTACTGAAACCATAAAGTTTTAGTTGTTTGATAGCTCAATGCCTTAGGAAATTACTACAATTCTTTGCGTATAACCCCGCGGCTAATTATAGGGGAGACCGGGGCTAGTTGTCACAGTTTTTAGTCATTTCTAGTTTTAGGGTCTATATTATCAGTTTATTTAGTTTTAAGTGAAAATGCATGTAGTACCTACATATCTTTTGATTGGTTTATAATAAATATATGAGCATTTAATGATTTTTTTGTCATAGTTATTAATTATCTTAGAAACTGTGTCACGGAGCTGGTAGCCTCAGTTCCTGAATTTATTCTGGTTATGTTAAATTATGCTTGATATGACATTTAGTTGTGCCAATTCTATAAAGAAAATATAATTTCTAATTTACTATTATTTATTCTGCGAAAGGCAATAACTCGAATCTTTACATATCTGTACATAGCTCGTGAGACCAATTTTTACATCTGGAGCACTGAATGCATTTTTCCTTGGACCGGCTATAACTCTTACCACAAACCAAACAGAAGGTCTCTTCTTCCTCTTCTGATGAATCAGTCTTAGTGACAAGTTGCCCCGTTTGATGTGTGATAATTTGCCCTAAATGAACTTCCTTAACAAATCGGTTCATAGTTTCTAATTTCAAAATAGAAAATTCGATTGCTCATAATGTATATATACATTAAGGACCCACCTAACAGAAAATACAGTTGTTACTCACCATTAACTAATTGCAAGTTTTCAAACGGCACAAGACATGGTACATCAAAATTTACGCGACTCGCTGTAAATCTCCTAACCGCCAATTAACCGAAAACAATGAAACAGATATTATTCGAATTTCGTAATGATGTAGGCGAACGATAAAGGAACCTATTCCTAGATGACGTGACCGTTCAGTTTTGATTATATAGGCGATATTTGCACTATGACAACATGCTCCCTATGACAACTAGTCCCGCTCTCCACTATCCCGAATCGCAATTATATCCCCGAAATTGCTGGAATAGAAATAAAATTTCTGCATAACTCGCAACATTGCGTATTTACATTTCTGAAGTGTCTGTTAAAACACTTATTAATATGAAGTTTAGAAAAGATCCCCTCTAACATATTTTACTCGTTTCATTTTATTTATGTCAGCAGCTTATTATAGATGTAATTGTAAAATAAGTGAAACGAAAGGAAAGAATATTTGAACAGAATCACTTGAAATGCATTAAATGTCGCCGAACAGCAGGCTGTTCTATTGTTTTATTTGTTTTATTTGAAAAATAAAACAGAAATGAAACAAAAGGCATGTTAGAGATTATTAATTTATTATTATTTTTCAAATAATATTAAATTAATAATCTCTAACATCGTGCACAGACTCGAGTGTTCAAGCTCGTGTTCAATATCATTCTACGTTTATTGGGAAAATATCTAAATTTAGAGGAAACTGGAATTTGAATTAGTGGGAAGCTTGTCTATGACTTTACAACAGTGCCGGTAATACTCAAGTCGACTAATGTCCGATTATTGGATGTGTCTAACAAACCACCGGATTACCGACATTGTAAGCCTACTGTATAGAAATTATTATTATTATTCATAGTTATTAAATTTAAAATTGATATAATCTGCGAAAATGTTCAATTTATAAGTACTGTATTTATTTGTCGTTATTATTAAATATTTTAACATTGATTTAGATTTTTTATTTTTATTGTAGCCTACTAGAATATTGAATGATTTTATATATCTGATAATTATTTAAATATTAGGTTCTGAACACAGATTTCGAAACAATAAATATCCGCTTGCTAAATAAATATTGTCATAGAAGAGAAGACTTATTACATAAAATATGTTATTATGTATTTCCTGTTGAACAAGATTCGCTGTAAGTGACTTTTTTATTTTTACTTTATAATACAGAAAATATATATTTAAAACAACGTTTTTAAGTTAATATTTTCTTAAAGTTGACATTTCATTAATAATTTTGCTTATTCTCAAAATATATTTATCAGATTTTATAATCTTGAAAATTGTTTGAAAGTAGGTTTTTATTAAAAATTGGTCTAATTTGGAATAAATGTATTAATTTCTAATTTTTTTAATTATTATAATTATGTCTAAAAGAATACTTTAATATAATAAATTCCTGAAGCATGTAAAGAGTATTTTTTGTAATAAATTAGGCCTAATAGTAACAACACGTAAAATAAAAAGTTCTATATTGATCAATTTCACTGGATTATCTGAAGCAGCAGTATCCAACATCTTATCTTCTAAAGTTAAATTTAATTTTAAATTTTATAGAACAGTGATTGAACAATAAACATTCCACGAAATGATTGGATATTTTCAACTAATTGTTTAAAATTTATTTGAAAATTTGTAATGACAAATCGCAATATAAAATAAACTAAGTTTCAATGTTCAGTAAATTTGATTGTTTCCATTAGGTTTGCGTCGAATGTTTGGGTTACAAATTACTTGAAAAATCATCATAGTCTTTAGCTTGAACACTCTGAACCGGGGAAAGAGTGACATCCTTTAACACCATTACCTAAATAGCCAGATAAAAATTATAATTATTAAATATGATAATTTTCAGTAAATTTTTTGACAGTCGATTTCCATTCGATGAGTCTACAGTCATCATCCGATGGGGTCATTCTGTGGAATGATAATTATTTTTTAAGCTTACATTAGCTTGCTTAGTTAAAGAAGAAAGTTGTTTTTAAATTCTTAAGTAAAGTCACTTTGTTTTTTTATTGAAGGTTTTAAAGTATAAGATAATTTTTCTCTTTGTATGGTACAAAAGAGTGTTATAATTATTTTAATAGTCCTACTTTTCATATTTTATAAACACTAAATAATAATTTATTGTTATTGTTCATTTATAGTATAATGCTCCATATGAAACAAGTAATATACTTTTCACGTAGATTTTACTTTATTTAATTTTCTAAACCTCAATCATGAAATGTATTGTATCTTACAATAGCATAAAACAATTTTTATAATTTCAAATGGCAGGAGGAGAATCTACTATAAATTTACTATAGACTATGTTATTATTAGTTAAGTGCAAAAATCAAGAAAAATCAATTGAGAGATGAATTTCAACCTATTTTCTCTAGTTCCTCCCACTTGAAACAATTCCCATTATGTTTCTCTCGTCATAAACTTTAATTTGATATATGGTTCGGACAGGTAATCGCCTCAAACTTAAAAATTATTAACGTTTTAATTTCTTTCACGATATTAAATCAATAGTTTTAATGCACAAGTGACCCAATCAATAGAATTTTTTAAAATATATTGCTTAATAAAATAAATATATTTAAAACAACGTTTTTAAGTTAATATTTTCTTAAAGTTGACATTTCATTAATAATTTTGCTTATTCTCAAAATATATTTATCAGATTTTATAATCTTGAAAATTGTTTGAAAGTAGGTTTTTATTAAAAATTGGTCTAATTTGGAATAAATGTATTAATTTCTAATTTTTTAAATTATTATAATTATGTTTAAAGGAATACTTTAATATAATAAATTCCTGAAGCATGTAAAGAGTATTTTTTGTAATAAATTAGGCCTAATAGTAACAACACGTAAAATAAAAAGTTCTATATTGATCAATTTCACTGGATTATCTGAAGCAGCAGTATCCAACATCTTATCTTCTAAAGTT
>NW_019386565.1:20346-48236 GCF_000671375.1 Centruroides sculpturatus | reverse complement strand
CTTACATAGAAAAAGGTTGCCCATCCCTGATTTAAATAATGATTTGGTTAAAACATTAAAAGTTACCAATAAAAATAAAAAGGCTGATTTATTTATACTGTATTTTTACAGAAAGGTGCCATTTTAAAATTTAACTGTACAAATTTTAATAAATACTATTACATAGGAGAAATAGACTAATCATTAGAAGTATGATTAAAAGAACATTTAGCCTAAGTGTGGTTAAAAATAATACTTCAGCTATATATTTACATATAAAAAGCAGTAACTGTACTTTAGATAAAAACTAAAAACTTACTGTATTGTAGATTATATATATATAATGACCAGCTTAATAAAATAAATGTTAATTATGTTAAATGAACTGTGAGAAAATATTTGTAAAAATTAATGCAATTTAATGTAAATTATCTATCCCATTAGGGATAGATAATTTACTTTTACTTCAGTAAAACAACTCATAAAATAACACAAACGTCTTGTAACTGTAACACTGTGTTGAGTAATAACTGTCCACAAAAAACCTTTATCAGTGTTGTGCTCATTACAAATATCCACTAACATTTTCGATCTCCACCGAGGTCTTCTTCAGGTGCTGATAAAGTGTTGTCTCCCCTGACCATTAGAACGATGTTGTCTGAGATGTAAATATTGCGCGTATCTCATTTTACCTTCTACCATGTGCTCAACACAAAAAAAAAGTTATGTGAGCATCAATCAGACATTAAAAATAACAGACACACCATTGTCTTGATGGCGTACATTAGTGACCCTGAAATTCAGGCAGACTTCCCAAACACCAAATTAATCAGATAGGCATTTCAAATTGATCACATCTGTCACCTGGAGGCCTGGGAGATCTATAAAGCCAACATTGGGGGCACCTGTATCAACTTTAAAGAGGGAGAGACGGTCGCACAGGCGTGGAGATACCTATTTGAGGAATTCGAACTCAGACAAGGGGAGGGGTGAAACATGATATGCATAATATTTACATCTTGGATGATATCGTTCTAACGGTCAAGGGAGACAACGCTTAGTCAGCACCTGAAGAAGACCTTGGTGGAGGTCGAAAATGTTAGGATATTGTAATGAACACAACACTGATAAAGGTTTTTTGTGGACAGTTATAACTCATAAAATATTTAAAAAATTGAAAATATACAATATACGGTGATTTCTCAGTTATACAACTCTAAAGGTATCAAAGTCGTATAAGTGAGATAGTTGTACAAAAGAGAGATTGACCAACTTGAATGAAAAATGTTAAAAATATAACTTTATGATATTACTACTTGTTTTACTTAAATACATACAGTAGTCAGCAGCCATTCGCTTTCTAAATACAGATACAGTAGAGCCTCGAAAACTCGGCCTAATGTGGACCGAAGGGTGGCCGAGTTTGTGAAAATGCCGGGTTATTGGGAATGGGGTTAAAAAAGGATAAGTATGCATGTTTCCTCAGAAAATATTGTACTGTACTTGTGTGTATTGTTTGCTTGAGAATACAACAGAGAATAAACTGCCCAAATACCCTTGAACAAAGGAAAAGTATGTCCTTAATGAAGGCGTAGAGCCTTTACTACATGAAAATGAAAATTAATGAATACACTGTGTACAGCAATTTACCTGATAAGACAGACCTCAGAAAAGCATAAAGCTGTCTACAATGAAAATTATCTAGCTGACTCCCAAGTCCTTAGCCATTGCACTGACACTTTCTCCGTTATCCAGTCTCTTTAATACCCACAACTTTTGCTCTATAGACATGTTCACTTGTTTTCTTTTAACGGAAGATGCCATCGCAGAGTACTGTTGTTGTGATGGAATCGTTTAGATGTACGGTTCCCACGCTTTTCCTCTTTTTCAAGCAAGCAATGGTTGTCGCCATAGAAATATTGATCGAGAAATGACTGTTAGTTTTGAAAACAGAATAGATGATTGGCCGTCAATCATTGGACGATCGCATGGATCTCCAATAGGACTACGAAGCGCTCATTGGTCAATCAGCGCTATCTTCATTCCTTATAAAAATATTAAGTTTAAACGGGAAAGTTAAGTTTGCCTAAGTTTGTTTTCACCCTGCCAAGGTGTGGCCAAGTTATCCGGAGTGCCGGGTTATCGAGTGCCAAGTGTATTATGTGCTGTACAGCATAATAATCTTCTCTACTTTCTTATCTTCCTGGACACCTGTTTGACCTATGGCAAAGTGACCCCACTTTGTTTTTGTGATTTACAATAATGACAGTAAAATGAGGGGAAAATATATTAGGGCTATTTCAGACTATGACTGACTGGTCCGACTCCAAGTCGTGTTGCCATAGCAACAGCAGTTGGTCCACCAACTGGTCATTCCAGTCAGACTGATTTTAAAAGTTAAATATTTGTAGTCGAGTCGGAACAGTTGGTAAGCTACAGCCAATGAGAGCTTTGAAACTACAGCCAATAAGACTTTGGATATATGAAAACTATGAAATCAATCAAACGTAACTTTACAATATATATTTTTCTAATTTATTTAAATTTTCTTCCCTTGTATCTTATTTCTTACATAACTGCTTAAATTTTATATGGGAACACACATGACTTTAATATATATATACAGTGGGTAATCAGTTAACAAACAAATCAGATAACGAACACTTTTGCAAAAGATTTTTATGATTGGACAATAAACACATGTTCGGATAATGAACACTTCACTGAACAAACACAAGAAGAAGCGACGTAAAATAACGAATATCGACTGGTCTTCCTTTGTCTTCAGGCAACAATTTGAAATGTTTCAGAGTGCGGGAGACGTCGTCATTGACGTTCTACCCAGTATATACTGATCAGATAGTATTCCCCCAAACTTTGAAACTCTCCCTCGTAATTCCAGCCTTTTATATTTTTGACAGAAACAATTTTTTTTTACATTTTCTTCTGAAAATGCGGATTTATGCTGATACCTGCTATTAAAGATCTTTTGAAGAAGAGGGGGATGTCAGAACAACGGTCTTAAAATGGCATCCAAACCAGGTTGAGGTTAATAGACTTGGGGATCTCTACAATTACAATGCTATTAATTACTTCTGAAAAATCATGAGAAGTCAGAAAAGCAATCTACATTGGATAGATTCTTTAACTCCCACAAATGAAAAAACATGACTAATAAAAATGCAAGACCGTGTATATATGTATTTTTATTATTACATATGAATAAACATAGTAAGAAAGTATATATTTTTTATTTTTTTGGGGTCTCCAGAACAAATTAATCAAATTCCCGTAGAAACCTATGGTAAATCAATAATCGGTTAATGAACAAATAGGATACCGAACAAAGTCTTGGAAGGGATCATGTTTGTTAACCGATCACCCACTGTATATTAAAGTCATATGTGTTCCCATATAAAAAGAATTAAAAAAGTATATACATATATTATTTTTTTTTATTCTTTCCACCCTGTGGACACTAAGAGAGCCGCTTTTTAGCAGGACCATTATGGGTTCGGCAAGACCTACAATGGGGCAACTGGATGGTGAGGGATGGGGACCAACATACTTGGACAGACCATCCCCCCGAAAAATTCTTGGGGATTTTTCGACCCATCCAGATTCAATCTCGGGTCCCTTGGAGTGGTAGGCTGCCACCTTAACCACTCGGCCATCTGGCCATCTTAATATATATATTTTAAAAAAACATTATCGATGTACAGTAATGAGAAAACATGGTAATATTTAGACTTTTTGGAAGAATTTATAAACGAAGAAAGATCATATCTTGACACAACCACCTTATGTATCCGAGAAATACTATTTATTATCTTATAAACATTTTCTACCTGCTCTACAGGTGATCATCGGTATATTTGAAATTTATGGAACGCTTCCTTGTATCTGTTCTAGTTTGAACGCTTATGTGCAACCAAAATTCAAATTTCTGTATCCGTTCGAACAATTCATTAAAATATAAATATATAAAAGATAAATAGAAAATAACTAAATACATGGATCGAAGTAAAGTAAAATAACATAAAATACAATAAAACAAAATAAAATAATGTAAAATTAACATAATAAAATATATCCGTATAATAAACCTAATTATATGGACCGAGTGCGTGTTGTATAACATATACTGGGTTATTATCAATCATATACTTCCACACAGTTGGTAAATTTGTGGTGTATTTATAGTTTAAACATTTGTCCATACTGCCGGATTTATATATTTCAAATTTTCCAAAGTCATTCTTAAGACGGTGAGTGCATCTGTCTAATTATCTCAGCTTCATTCCAGTCAATCACTGAACCTTCGTTTGTGCCACTTTGGATATTGCTGTATTGCAGTGCCCCTTACTTATATCATACACATGTTCCTTAAGTCTTTTACTCAACCTCCTGGTGATGACACCAATATATTCTTTATTTATTCCTAGTTGATCATTTTTGTATGGTATTCTGTACACCCCAGACTGTTCTTCCTTCTTTATCCTATCCTTGTTGTTTCTAAGCAGACTATAAATCATGGAAGCCCGTTTATATATTAATCTTGTATTCTTGTAGTTGGCTTCTTCTGTCATGATATTGGACATTCCTTCGCTATACGTGAATTTAGTAATTTCTTTGTTTGTATTCTCTTTTGCCTTCTTTTTATTAGGTACCAAGTACGATCTTATTAACTTTTCAACAATTTCTGTTTTAAATCCTAAGATCCAGCAATGGTTCTGATCCTATTTAATTTGTGCCACCTGTTTTATATGTTGGAGCAGTAATTAAATGCCCTTCTAATAAGAGCGCCAAATGCCGACAGTTTGTAAGCAGACAGATCATTGGATGAGAAAGGAATGTATAATGGGTCGTGCATAGGTTTAATGTATATCTTTGTGGTTAAGGAACCGTTTTCAAATGCAATGTTAATGTCTAAAAAATGCACTTCTGTTTTACTAAGTTGCTCTAATTTCAGTTTTAAGCCATCCTCATTGGAATTTATCTCCTTCAAAAAATGCTGTATTCTTCTGTCATTCTTCCATAAAATGAATACATCGTCTACGTATCTTTTGTATAAGATTATTTCATCCTTAAAATTTTTAATTGTAATCTGTTCTATAAGGACCTTGAATAAGTTCTCGCTGTTTTCCAACAGATGGCGTTACCAGAACCACCTGTGTCTATTTTTAGATAATGACGCATCTGTAAGGAAGTACAATAAGTTACCTTGAAATTCAGTATACGTCATTTCACCGAAGTGTAAACAACTTATTTTTTCATTGTGTTAAACATGTCTAGTTTCGTGCCAAAAAAAGAGTATTTGCGGGAAATTTTATTGCACTATTTTATTCAAAAAAAATCTGCAGCAGAAGCACACAGAATTCTTGTTGAGACTTACGGCGACCATGCTCTGTCGGAAACAACATGCAGAGATTGGTTTACACGCTTCAAAAATAATGATTTTGATGTTAAAGATAAAGAACGATCTGGTGCACCAAAAAAGTTTGAAGACAAGGAATTAGAGGCATTACTTCATGAAGACTCATGTCAGACGCTAGCTGAACTTGCAGAATCATTAGGAGTTGATCACACAACAGTTTCGAAACGTTTAAAAGGATTAGGAATGATTCAAAAGCAAGGACATTGGGTGCCGTACGAGTTGAAGCCGAGAGATGTCGAACGCCGTCTTTTCACATGTGAACAGCTGCTTCAACGGCAGAAAAGGAAAGGTTTTCTGCATCGTATCGTGACGGGTGACGAAAAATGGATACACTACGATAACCCTAAGCGTAGAAAATCGTGGGGTAAGCCCGGTCATGCATCAACATCGTCAGCAAGGCCGAATATCCATGGTTCGAAGCTTCTGCTCTGCATTTGGTGGGATCAGCTAGGTGTAGTTTATTACGAGCTGCTCAAACCAAACGAAACTATCACGGGAGATCGCTATCGACTACAATTGATGCGTTTGAGCCAAGCATTGAAGGAAAAACGGCCGCTATATGAGCAGAGACACGACAAAGTGATTTTGCAACATGACAATGCTCGGCCACATGTTGCACAACCGGTGAAAACGTACTTGGAAACGCTTAAATGGGAAGTCCTACCCCACCCGCCATATTCACCAGACATCGCCCCTTCCGATTATCACTTGTTCCGATCGATGTCACATGGCCTGGCTGAGCAGCACTTTCGTTCTTATGAAGATGCCAAAAAATGGGTTGATTCTTGGATAGCCTCAAAAAACGTGTCGTTTTTCCGACATGGAATTCAAATGCTGCCAGAACGATGGGAGAAAGTAGTGGCTAGTGATGGACAATACTTTCAGTGACGTGTTTATTACGACTTTTTTTAAATAAAGTGTTAATTTTCACAAAAAAACAGCGAGAACTTATTCAAGGTCCTTATAAGATGCTTGCTAACTTGTTATGTTTCTAGTCATTCTTCAGCTTTGAAGGCAAAATATTTAAACAAAGGAAAGGTGTGCCCATGAGCAGTTCAATGTCGGGTTACTTTGTGAATTAGTTCTACATAAATTAGAACAGATTACAATTCAGAATTTTAAGGATGAAATAATCTTATACAAAAGATACATAGATGATGATTTTATTTTATGGAGGAATGACAGAAGAATACAGCATTTTTTGAAGGAGATAAATTTATTTGAAGGATTGTAACAATCATTAATATTTAATTTAAAATATATGCTCTCCACCTAAAATTAGTAGTGGCTTGGCCCTGTACGTCATACTTTTTCTTTAACAATGGTCATGCTGGTTATCAATCTAACACCTTTCAGGGAAAAATTTTTGAATTGAAATAACATGACTTCTGGTTTGCATTGGAAGTTTGTATATAGTTAATTAGAGCCTCCTGTCTCCAAGGTTTCCATAAATGGTCTTGTCTTTCATCTATCTAACTTTGTTCTCGAGATTAATGCAAGATGGACAGTCAGATACCAGTGGGAATTTATAGGTTTACAAGTTTTAACATAAAACCTTGTTTGTAGTACCTTCTAAACAATTCTCTAGTAGCGTATTATTTTGGTAACGACTAACGTTTTTGATCCTTCAGCTGGATCTTCTTTGGGATGAACATTGGTGCTATAATTCCACTCCATTATTAATAAGCATGAGTGGAAGTCTAGAATTTTTTCAAATTGCAACCCAATGAATGGATGACTTCTTGACCTTTATTACCAATATTGTGTTTCTTAAGTCTAAATGAAATTATTATTTAAAATTGTTTATTTAATACTGGCATTTATGAATACTATACATTACAAATTAAAATACAGTTTTATTTGAATTTACTATTTTTATTTTCTGTAGGTATTAGCATACAAGAAGTAAAATGGCAGTAATATTGGACTCTAATTATACTATATAAATATATAATAAATATTCCTTGTCATATTTGTATGGAATGCTGATCAACTTAAGAATTTATTTTTCAAGATTATTGTTTCTCCTCCAGTGTAGTAATAAATGTGCATGCAGGTGTTAAAGGATTTCTCAGAATTCATCGGTTATAGGGTATGTAATTGATATTATTTAAATTTAACAAGAGTACTAACATATAGTAATTTCTAATGCTAAATTGTTAATACATTTCCTGCTGATAAGTGTTGCTGTCAAATTTATAATAAATAAAACTTTTAAGAATTACATTTAAATAATCCAGCAAAATTATGGAAAAAATTTTCAGTTGTTTGAAAAGTCATCTTAAGGTTACATAGCTTCTCAAAAGGAGCATTGACTATTAGAATATACATAAAAATTCATTCAATTTTAATTGTAAAAAAGCCTTCAATAATAGAAAGAAGTAAACAATACTTTTTAATTGACATTCTAGAACACACAAGTAACATATTGATGTTGATACCTCTGTGGTAACAAGTTGAATTGTAGAATTCCAGTTAAAAAGTATTGCTTGCTTCTTCGTGTACAATGTCACGTATCCTATTGTACTCTTTATACTTGCAGCTAAAACAATTATAATATTAATATAACAACAATGTAATGTTTCTCCCCTATTATTGGAGAGATTGTTGATTTGTTTGGGAGATCATCTTACCTGAGTTTTACAGCAGAGTCCAAATAACAAGGAGAATATTCCAAAATAATTATAAAAACCGATGGAGTCAGAAATTTTTCCCTTTTTCTTCTTACATAAATGTAAAATATTAAAAAATTATATTTTTCTTTCTCTTCTGACTTTTTGGATATTATATAACTTCAAATTTTAAAACATTAAACCAATAATGACTAAACAATTTTTAAAGTTAAAAAAGGTATAAAAAGAAAAACAAATTGCAGAGAAAAAACTTTTATTTAATTAAGAAACAAGCTTCCCAAAAGTTTGTTTCTTAATGTTATGTAAAGGAAATCTTCAGAACTTGGTATTTTATTAACTACTATATTTTAATGAATGATGCATTTGTTGTTGTTATCAGGTATCTTTTTGCCATTTTTCTTTTAATTTATGAATTCTATTATTTTTTGTTTCATTAACCCTAGTAGTTTGTAATGGACATTTCCTTGGCAATCTCACCAAACAGATATTGCCTGCTTTTGGTGAACACTTGTTTTGAGGTTGGTTAATGGAGTTTACCAATCTTGCTCCAACTTTTTAGGTACAATTTTGTTATACAATATCTATTTTTCATCTCTAATTAGGAAGTAGTTCAAAAATGGATCTTTCTTTTTGATGAAACATCAATCTACTGCATATTATTATTCTATCCAACAAAGTTTTTCATTTAACTAACTGATGAATCACCTAGACATCTAAGTGATTCACATAGCTTAATTCTTTAAATTTTTAAAAAATTTCAGAAGATTATCAAGTCCCAAAGTCAAGTTCTGGTACAGTCATTCTAGGGTCATTTTGAACTGTAAGCCTCAACATGTCTTTGTAATGATTGGAAGTATTACTTCCCAAAATTCATCTATAACATCTGATTTTCCATTTTTGAATATCTTTAACCAATATTGTTCCATTTTTTCTGTTATAGCAACCTCACTGAAAACTGCATAGTTCCACCATGGGCAAATGCAGCTCTTTTTGAGTTACATGTGGCTCTTGCTTAAAGTGTTAATTTCTGCTTTTTATTATTATTTTTACAATTTTATTTCCACAATTTTGTGAAAATATGTTTATTAAAAAAATTCAATATTTGTTTTATATAATATTTATATATTATATAATAAAATCGCGATACAGAACTGCAGTACAAAATAAAAAAGTATAGAACTGCGGCTCCCATGCATTTGCAAAACCTACATTCCCACTGACCTCTTGCTTGCCCACCCTGGCATAGTTTTTCTTAGCATCTGTTGTAGCATTCTCTCCTTGATCAAATAAGAAGTGCAAACAATGTTGATAATACACTTTTTTTATTGTAAAAAAATTTCATTAATTTAAATTCAAAATAACAATTAACAATAATAATTTAAAATATATCTATATATCTATAATTTATAATAAATATATTTTTAAATATTTCCCTTATCTTTCAAATAAAATATAAATTATCTTAATAAGACATAATTGTAATTTTATACAATTTAACATGGTGTTTCAGTAAGATAATGCTCAACCGTATGCTGCATGTCAAACTCTCACCATTCTGAACAAATTCACATCCTTTCCAGGCCTGTAGCCTCGCCAAATCTCTTTCCCATCGAACATTTGTGGGACCTCATCTGATATGAGGTGTACCGGGTTCACCTTCACATACTGTAGGTGATATGCACTATGCACATTCCTTTATGGTGTTGTGATTTCACTTTTAACAAATGTATATGTAGTCCTTATTCTTCATTCTCTTTCATTCATTGTATGTATACCAGTTCATATTTCATGAAAATGGAAAAGATAGTGTCTCTCTTTCCTTTCCTGTTATTTTCTTCTCATAAACATTCATACTACAAAATAATGAAAGAGAGAAACGTGCATGTGTTTTCAGTACTTACAGTTTAAAATATGGCATCTCTTTGCTACAACCAAAAAACATGCCTGAGTTATGAAATTCTTTAAAAAATAATGAGTACATGCAGTTAATTAATTTGAGAAGAGCAAGCAAAGAAAATAAATTTAAAGATTTTCTTTTTGAAACCGTGTCCTGTTTTATATTTGTGGCGTAATAAACACTAGTAATGTGTTTTATTCTAATATAGAACATTCAAGAAACTGAGCTCTAACCAAGTAACAACAAGATATCAATCAAAAATTCCGTCATACATTAAATATAATATATATATATAATGGAATACGACAAAATCAAAAACCGGACAAGCCAAGAAGCACATATAAACGAAGATCTAAAGGAATTAAGGAAGAAGTTTCTTTTAGCAGGATTTCCGCAAAGATTACTAAAACAATGGGAAACCAGAATTAAAGACCCCAGAAACCTATGTAAAAATAAAGATAAACAAGTAACTAAAACAAAATATATTAACTTTCCATATATTAGAGGTTTATATGAACAAATCAGTGCAGAAATAGAAAAAATAAACTACAAATTAGCACCATCATATCAAAAAATGGAAAGCAGACTGTTAACCACGAACCAGAAGAAAAACCAGCAAATACCGATCGAAAACCAAGGTGTAGTATACAAAATTCCGTGTACCTGCGCAAACAAAAAACATTACATAGGAGAAACAAAAAGAAAAGTAAAAACTAGACTGAAAGAACACATAGCAGATCTTAAATACAATAGAATAAATTCTGCATTTTACGAACATTGTACTATAAACAACTGTAATATAGATAAAGATAACGTAGAAATACTGCATAAAGAAANATATATATATATATACATACACAGTCAAACCTTGGGTTTTAAATCTCTTGCATTTAGAACAATTTGATTTAAGAACAAAATTTTGAATTCCATATATGCTCCAGTTGCTATACAATAATTCAGTTGCTGAACATGCTACTCAGCAAAGAGCTGGCCACAGATTAGAGAGAAACAGACAGTCAACTCCTTATATTCCCTGTTTTGAAGTTGATGGTTTGACCAATCAATGATAGGACTACTGATGTAGAAGTTTCTTGAGATCACCTTGCGTCATAGACATCACAACACAAACCATTGATGACATTGTTATTCAAATTAGATTTCAATGATGAGCATACGGGTAAGATACTACTACAGTTTATCAGTACATGTTGCAATTGAATTTAAATCAAATTAATTAAAACTACATTAATTGACATTCGCATAATATAAATGACATACATGAATACACATTCAAAGATACTTAACTCAAATTAAATAAAAAAATTTATTAATATAATATTATATATTATAATATTAATACATAATGTTTATTAATACTAGGTAGCAATTAATTAAAATTAATAATAATAAATAATAACTAAAACTCTGGTTTTTACACCAAAACNATATAGACAAACGGTCAACTCCCTACACTTCCTGTGTTAAAGGAAGTCGATGGCCCGACCAGTCAACGACCCGCATGCACATTGAAATTAGATTCAATGTGCATGCCGGTAAGATACTACTTCTGTTTATCGGTACGCATCGCAACTGAATTTAAATCAAATTAATTAATAAAATTGCGTTAGTTGACATTTGAATAATATAAATGACATCGACGAATTCGTGTTTAAAGGTGCTTAACTTATATTAAATAACAAAAATGTATTAATATAATATTAGGCCTATATATTCTTGAATGTAATATCAATATTTAATTTAATATTTATTAATACTAGGTAGCCAGTTAATTGAAACCCTGTTTTTTACACCAAAACTGAAACTAAAATTAAAAATAAAATCAAAGTTAATTAATTAATTACAATTTAAATCAAAGCAATTGAAACATAATATTTCATAAAATGTATACTTGTTGTCTGTCTTGATTGATTTGATTATATTTCATCCAGGCAGAGTCAGGTCTATTTATAGCACTTTTTTGTAAAGTGACAATTTTGGTTTTGGTTGGTGGTGATGGAACATTTTGCTTTTAATATATATAAATGCATGTACATATAGATATTACATTATAATATAATATTGCATTTGTAAATATTTTTATGCATAGAATACAACTGAAAAGATTAAAAAAAAAGACTTTGTTTTGGGGTCAGGAATGAATTATTCCATTTTATCTTGTTTGTTAAGGGAAAATTTGTTTTGGTTTGAGAACAAATTAATTTTTCAAACAACTTTTAGGAACAAATTAAGTTTGAAAACCAAGGTTTGTAATTTTAAGTATTCACGTTGAATAATGCAAACATTTGTGGACTTCCACCAGAGTAGAGTAGAGCTTTTGTTAACTTTTCTTGCTAACCAAAAACAATGAAAGTATGTCACTAGTGATGTGCAAATCTATTTAGTCTCTTCTCTTTTCTGTTCTTACAAGGTATGAACGAATCTTCTCTGTGCATCAATCATAAGGTCATAGAAAAACTTACAAGAGCTAAATGAATTTGAATCCATGACCAACTATCAGTGTTCAGTGGATAAAACTACTGAACACTGGTAGTGGTTATGGGTTCGTGCCTCACCAATGATTTGACCACAAGTTTTCTGGGTTTTCTTCACATCAGTAATGTCTAAATAGGAGCCAGTTTCCCTTAAAAAAACTTCCTGGGAGGCTTCTCCCATTGGTAGATAGTGTTGCCACCTTTTTAAACTTGTTGACCCAGACAATAGGTTTGTTCCAACACAATTTGAGTCAATACTTTTATAAATTGTGGATTAAATGTTTTTTTAAATCTTGGTTACATCACATATGAGATTTAAAACTTTCAGACAAGTAATTTATTCAGATGAACTGTTTCAGCATTTATGATGTTTTTGGATGTTATGAACATATGGAGTCATTTGTTTTAAAGATAGTGCTTTAAATTGATATTATTAAACACTTGATATTCCTCCTCAAACTTATATCTTGAAACAAGTTTCTGGTGATTCCTTTTTTTATGTAATGGTTTGGTTTTATTTGATTACAGCAATGTAACACATGGGTGATCTGCCAATAGTGTTGCCACCAGGCCAGTTTTCACTCAGACAAGCTGGATTTTAAATTCATGGTCTGGATTGATTATTACTTTGTCCAGTTTTCATCCAAATTAAAACAAACCGAAATTGTAAAATTATGATGGAACAAAATCTATATAAATAAAAATGTAATGTTCGTTTGTTCCTAATAGCTAATCTCTGAAAGTTCTTCATCGATTGCTTTGAAATTTTCACACAACGTTTCATTCGAATACGGGCATGTTTTTATATAATATATATGTTAATAATAATAATAAAAGTGAGTTAATAATAAAAAAGTTATTTTTTAATGAAATCTCATAACAGATGGCACCACGCACAATTTTAACTTCATACTAGTGTGTCTTAGTTTTTCTTAAACAAATATTTTTCACCTGGAAAATTATGAAATATTTAGCTATAAAAGTTTAAAAATTAATTAAATCGTATATACAATTTCATATTTTTTTGTTTTTTGTTGACTATTGCCATATAGTTCAAGAGACATTTCTGAGCACTAAACTTTGGTTCGAGACATTAAACTTACAGGAGATACGCTCTCTTAACGACGTTTTCCCACGATCCAACTACGTGGTAAGAGTGGGGATAGTACCACATACATTTTAATCAGAAAAATATTAGATACAATCTCTTTACACACTGGTGTTTAAATACGATAAAATAAAATACTCTTCAAACCTTTAACGGTAAAAGGCCCATTCGTTTTAGCCTGAAGAAGTGCCCAGGAGGGGCGACGAAAACGTTTGCAAGTCTAAAAATAGAACCACTCCGGTTAAAGGTTTGAAGAGTATTTTATTTTAATGGTTAAAGACTTTAACTTTACACCCCCACTTAAACTTATCCCTAGACTAAGAGTGACAGAAAATGTACTTTTATAATTCTAACTTGGAAATATCTTTGGCAAATATTAAGTTTGTTCCAACACGAGTCTCTAACTGGTTTAAAGCTGGCATACGCATTATTCAGTTCTTGGCTGTAAAAGGACATTGAATATGCCTCATACGGTTTCAAATTCAAACCAATCAGGAACTTCTGTTGGAACAAATCTATTGTCTGAGTCAGCAATTTTAAAAAGGTGGCAACACTATCTGCCTATGGGGGAAGCCTCCCAGGAAGTTTTTTTTATGGGACTGTCTCCTATTTAGACATTACTGATGTGAAGAAAACCCAGAAAACTTGTGCCAACTCGTTGGTGAGGCATGAACCCATGACCAACTACCAGTGTTCAGTGGTTTTATCCACTCGGCTACTGGTGGACTTCTACATAATGACTCTCAGAAAACTATTTAGAAACTGGTTGTTGTTTCTATCATGTGTTACTTCTTTTCAGCAAATAAGAGTTGAATGATTGACTCTTGATTTATTATTTCATATTTTATTTGTTAAGACAGAAATGATGCAAAACAATGTCTGTATTCATTAAACAATTGTATTTTTGACATAATGCATTTTAGGAGATTCATTTTCATGTAGAGGTTGTAAATTTATCAACTTTTTTATTACTGAAAATTTCCAAAACATTACTACTGTACCAGTAAACTACCAGTAATTTTTAAATTTTGACTTCAATTCAAAATTCAAATTCAAAAATTAGCACACTAGTGATTGTTTAGTTGCTGACTCAATGATAAGTTGGTAAGTAAACAATGTGAGTAGCCAAGGGTATAGGTATGTTACCTATATCACTTACAGGCACACGATCGTGTGATCGGCTCTCAAAACTTTTTATAGGAGGGCGAGAAAAATGTTTATAAACGATCTAGAGGGTGAATTCTAGATCTTGTCAGGTCCCAACACCAGTTTGTCAATTAATCGTTCCGCGGACAAACACGCGTGTGATTATTTTATAGATCTGATTCACAGACTCTAAAGGAGACATTCTTTAACAAATAAACAAGAATAAATTTAATTAAACATAAACAATTAAAGGTAATACAAATATATGGGAAAGAGAGACAATGAATGCAAATTACAAACTGTAAGTCGAGAGAGATATGGACTTATGCTTAACCTTTACGAGATCGAGAGAGAGAGCTTACAATATCGCTATTAAACATACAACCCAGTTTAGTTGTCTTTCGTCTTCTTCATCGGTTGGCAAAGGCACTTCTTTTATAAAGTTTCAAACTTCATTCCATGGAGGTCGAAATGTGCACAAAATTAAAGTATATCTTCTAAGCGCTAACTCTAGATTCATTCTATGTGATTTGACTAAGGGCGTTGGCCATCAGGAGAAATATGTGTGGAGTCCTGACTCTTCCAGGTCTGTCGATGAACTCCCCGAATTCAGATAAATTTCCTCTATATCTGACGATTGGCGACCAATCATCATACAAAGATTTTTCCGTGAGAACAAATGGAAAGGGGAATATTTGAGGGGTAAACATTTCCCATTGAAGCGAGATTTCTAGGAGATAATGGAAAAACAGAGGATGTTCTAACTTCCATGGAAGGAAGTAGCATCTGTTATCTATCTTTCCCACGCTAAAACGTTATTTTTCTCACCCAAATGAAAGAATATTTTATAACAAAAATTTAATATTATTTTGAAATTATTAATTTAGACCCGGGGCCTATTCGGATCTCACAACAAACTTTAATGCTTTCTTTCAATTGAATTGTTGCTGTGAGTAAAATTTGGCCATTAAAATAAGCACTCATATTTAAATAAATGTACAGTAGAGCATTGATTATCCGACTCAATTGGGGACTGGGGTTGGTCGGATAACTGAAAAATATGAAAAAATAGATTATTAGTATAGTATATTAGTATATCTCATGTAATTAGTATATTAGTATATTGCTATTAACCTACTTTGCGTTGAATTTTCATCGATGTTAAGCCTAAAAAAAATTTTTTTTAATAATAATCGTTGCTATTGTATCGTTAAAAATTAGAAAATTAAGCCTCGTTCAAATACTGGCTCCCTTTCATGGTCGAGCCATGTTGCCAGCTAAAACACGTAAAAATACTATTAAAGTAGCCAAGACATAGCTAAATATTTTAGTGCCACATCGCTAGCGGACATTTAAATTTGCCAACTAGAACGGTCAGTTAACTGATGTGATGGTTAATCAGGGGTCGGATAATCGATGCTCTACTGTATTTCATTTTTTCAACTAAAATTACTATTGATATCTATGTATAATAGGTTAAGAAACAAACTGCCAAACTGTCCATTATGAAGCTGTAATATGATACTTTAAAAATTGTAAAGAACTATAAAGTAGTAATTTAATAGATAAATGATGCAAATTATTTTTACAATTTAAGAATGTTTGATGCTTCTGCCTTTAATATATAAAAATATAAATATAGGTGAAAGTTTACATAAATAAATAGTTGTCTTAAAAAGTTATCATGTACTAAATTTATCAGTAGAAATATTAAATTACTGAGATATTTATCAATGCATTTTTTGCCAGTAATGTAATCCCCATTTTCAAATATTTTTTTTATTTTTGTTCAGTTTTTACTTATGTTGTAATGACATCTGCAAAGAACTGCTAACAAAAAAAAATGAAAGGAATTGAAAAAAAAAACAGGTTTGTTTAAGATAATATTTTCTAAACTGTACCAGCATCATGTTTTTGATGACCACCTTGAAAAAGTGCAAAATATATGATGGTATGGATTATTCAAAGGTTTTTTCCCATACTAGCAATTTTTGTTACTATATGCCTATATGGGTTATAACATCATCATGGATTATCCACATGAAATTATGGTAATTTATATTTATTATTGTATTCCTTTAAGGTTTTTAAAGGAAATCATCTATATGTAATTCAAAGTCTAATCATTAAATTGTTTATTTGTTCCAGTTGTCAATTTAGGAAATTTTTTTAGTTTTGACAGTTAATTGATATTTGTGTTAGTCTAAAAGTATTTTAAAATGTTTAAATAATTCAAAATTGAAGTGAATATGCAGTATTAACATTTTTGCCATAATTCAATAATTTTATTTTAAAAAGTATTTTGATATTTTTGTATTTTTAAACATGTATTCTGATTATGATCCTACTTAATGAGAAAGCTTAAGAAGTTACAAACAGCAAAAAATAATGCTTTAGTTTTCAGTTATTCTTCATATTGAAATTACCCTTGATATTTCATGTAGTTTCATTTATTAGAGAGAATTTATGTAGTGAATCATCCTTGCTTTTGTAAGGATTCATCATTTGAACAGAAAAATCAAAGGAATTTTGTTAACATGTTGTTTTGTTGAAGTATTAGAGAGATTGCAGCTGACGTTTTCAACGCGAAAATGTGTACGTCGGACGTTCAGCGCTGCTTTCCTATAAGCCTAGAAGTATGACAGTGGTGTTTGGATAGTCGGTGGAATCATGCTTGACATTCCAAACACCATTGCCAAACTTCTAGGCCTTTAGGAAAGCGGCGATGAACGTCCGACGTCAGCTGCAACCTCTCTATTAACTTCAATACATGATATTTTCTATTATCATTTAGATTTATTCAAATTTATTCATTTCAGATCAACCATATAAGCTGCTGTAATTTTGTATGGATAACCCATGGTGGCATATAACTTTTTCTGGTGTAAATCCTGCAGAAAATTGCAAGAACAAAAATAAACCTTTGTATAACTGTCTTTGAGGCAGTTGTTGGAAGCAAGATAATTACTGGTATGCAGTTTAGAAGTTGCCATCTCAAGCATTAAAATGTTGCTTTTTCTAGTTATATCTGACAGGAGATAAATTAATTTATTATCTAAAATATATATAAAAACTAAAACACTATAAATGAGGGTAATTTAAGAAATAAAACAATCACTTCAATTCTCAATGATCTTTATTATTAATAGAAGTACAGTAGAGCATCGATTATCCGACCCCCGATCAACCATCACATTGGTTAACTGACCGTTCTAGTCGGCAAATTTCAAATGTCCGCTAGTGTTGTGGCGCTACAATATTTGGCTATGTCTTGGCTACTTTAATATTATTTTTGTTAAATTTTTGCGTGTTTTAGCTAGCAACATCGCTCAACCATGAAAGGGAGGCAGTATTTAAACAAGGCTTAATTTTCTAATTATGAGTGGTGGTTTGTTTTGTGAGCAATAAAATAATTTTTAATGATACAATAGCGACAATTATTATTTAAAAAAAATTTTTGTTAGGCTTAACATTGATGAAAATTCAACGCAAAGTAGATTAATAGCGATATACTAATTACATGGAATATACTAATATACTATACTAATAATGTGTTTTTTCATACTTTTCGATTATCCATTTTTCAGTTATCCGGCCAACCCCAGTCCCCAATTGAGTCAGATAATCAATGCTCTACTGTAATTAAATTACGCTATATGCATTTCAAACTGTTCTGATTCACAACCCTCTTCAGTAGTAACACAGAAAAAAGGCACAAGTTTATTTTGGTTCACTTGTGGTTTGACTTGACAAACCATGAAAGAATCAAGATACAACTTTGTCATGCATTGCCATATGATTTAATAATACCATACTAGGTTGTTAAAATTTGGATACTATCATTTACATTCAGTTTATTTTTAATATTGATTATTAATAAATATTATTTAAATTTCCTTTCTTGAATATTTTTTTTTATTTACTATTCTAATTTTAGAAATATCAATACTGTAGAGCGTCGTTTATCCGAAGGTCGGTTATCCGAAGGAATTCCAGTCGACAAATTTAAATTTTCGCCAGTGCTGTGGCGCTGTAATCTTTGGTATGTCTTGGGCTACTCAAATATTTTACGTTTTTGATACTAAATTAACTTCTGAAGTATAATTTTTTATTGTTTTTATATTTTTCAATATATTTATTTTGTTTGTACAAAATAAAAAAATAATTTTTAATGATACAATAGTCTTCGTTGGGCTTAACATTGACGAAAATTCAACACGAAGCAACACGCAACGGAGAAAAATTTCGACATCGGATATGTTAAACTATTTTTTCATACGTAATTGGTTATCCGAAAAATAAGTTATCTGTCCCCAATTGATTCGGATAAACGACGCTCTACTGTATTATAATTGGTTTCTTTTACACATTTTTACTATGGTAAATTTACATATTTTAGTTTTATTGCTGCCAAATATTCTTTAATTTTTTTTCCTCCCATTTATCCTATATGTATATTTTCAGTTCTTGGCATGTACTGAACATTTAATTTCATATATAACTTCTTTTTCCTGAAAAATATCAATTTGTTTCTTCAGACATATTAATCACTTAACTTATTCTTCATTATTTGAACCAATATAATCTTTCTCTTCTTTAATGTAATAGTACATTTTTCAAATATTCTTCTAATATATCAAAAAGCACTGTATCATCCCATTGTTTTATTTCTTAAATTACCCTCCTTTTTAGGGATTTGGTTTTTATATATCTTTTAGATGATGTAGTTGACACTGACAATCACAAAAACAACTTTCCTTACTTACTCCATTATCATTTATTCTGAATTACAAATGCATTTCAGCTGTATGTTGGTTAATTTAATGTAAATTTCAAATCAAATCATATGTTTAGAAGATTTCTCTGTTTTTGAATGTTTGATCAATATAATGGCTTTTTTATTTCAGGAAGGTCTCTAAATTTGGCTAAAAATATTTAATTTAGATTAAACGATGCTGGAGTAAGTAAAGAACATGTTTTTGTTAATATCCGTGTCAATTGTGAACAGTTCCAGTATATTAATTAATTAATATAGTTGAACTTGGTTAATTCAAAATTCAAGGAGAGTATAAAATAATTTGAATTAACCAATTTTGTAGATAATTATTAAGTAATACAGATACAATGTACTTACTTTGGTTGTCATTACATTTTCTTGTTCAGCTTAATTCATACTGAGAGTGAATTGCTGGCAAAAGCTTTTTTGAGTGAATAACACATCATTCATGACATCATTTCTGGCAAATTTTACCATTGTGCAAATCAGTCAGAAGTTTGAAACTGTTAAGTGTTTTCTAGTAAAAAAATTTTACTATCAATCACAGGGTTGTTTGTTGTCAGGTGTTTCTAGTGGATTTTTAAGATCATCACACAAGAGAGTTGACATTAAAATTAGCATTAAAAATTGTAAATCACATCTTTTAAACATTTTTCTTTTTGACATGTTTTTCATGTTTTGTAACAAATATGGAATAGTGGTTAAAATCAATGCTGGATGTTCTTCATTTTTACTGATGAGGATTGTCTTGCTTGTGAATGATTGGTTACTCAAAATTTGCAATTGCTTTTTGCTTTTAACGATGTCTAGACCAGTTTTGCATTCACTTTTCACTATTTGCTCAGTGTGAATTAAGCTGTATTATTGTTGATGCTTAGTCATTCTATCTTTGAAAAGAAAACAAACAATAACAAAATAAAATACAATAACAGTACTCTGTTTTATTTGAAAAACTTTTGTTTGATTTTATATAATATACAAAATTTTCATGATCACCCAGAGAATGGAAGATGTGGTTTGTAACATTTGTTTGAGTTTCTACAAATCCTCTTATTTTTTCTAATATGTTCATAGCTTCTGCAGTTGGTATAGGGATGTGTTTTGCATAATCATCAATAGATTCATTTTCATCATCTTTAGAAGACTTCATAACTTTCCTCTCCTCTTCAACACTTTCTGTGTCTGTAAGTTGTTCACAAATTGCAACTTTATTGTCAACATTTATGTAGGAGTCATAAGTGATGTCAGCTACTACATTAACCTACTATTCTGGAATTGGCATCACTACAGGTTTTTCTCAAATGATTTAAGAGTCATTTTCTTGATTATGGTTAAAGTTTGCTTTACTAAAACAATTTGTGATTGTGGTGTAATTTGTTTCCAAGCTTTGTTTATCATTTGAGTTGTATCAAGGAGATCAATTTTTGTTTGTGTATTGGAATCTGTTTTCTGATATTTTCCAAACCACTTGTTAATACAAATGTTTGAGGTTCTGAATGACACCTTGATCCATTGGTTGTAAAATGGAAGTGATATTAGATGGAAAATATGTAATTTTAATACACTCCAGCTGAAGAATTTTATGATGGGAAGTATAGTTATTAATAAACATTAAAATTTTCATATTATAACTATAAAATTTTTTATTCTGTGCTACAAGTGATTTTTGAAACAGTTCATTAGTCATCTAAACATTTTTGTTGAATTCGTACTGCATTGGTAAACTTCTCAGTTTTGAAGGTTTTCCGATCATTGCATCAGTGATTTTTCAGAGCCATTTATGTTTACTCCTACTAAAATTTTATTATTTCTTTGTTGTTTTTGCACCATTACATCACTCATCTTTAAAGAGAAATGTTTTGTCTGGCATATACTTGAACAAAAGGACCTATTTCATCTACATTAAAAATATTTTTGGTCCATAATCAACAAGAAGTTGAGACAATTCACTAAACAATTCATCAGCTTTTCTTTATCTATCAATGCATTTTTGCCACAAATCTTTCTAAATGTTAATTCTAGCTTTAAAACCATCAAACCAACTTGAGCTTGCTTTAAAATCAATGATTCCCATTTTACACATCTTTACCACAACACCGGAGAATAGTAATATAACTCTTTCTAACCTGCTATAGGGGTTCGAAAACGTTAGTTTTGGTTTGTTTTGGATTGTTAAGAGTTAGTAGACGCACCGGTAACAGGTTAGAAAGAGTTAGATTCCCATTTTATTGGCAAACTCTTCCACTTTAGCCTGTATCACTGAACTAGTTAAAATTATGTACCCATGATTGCTGAAATCACTGTAAAGTGCATTTATCAATTTTAGGATAAATGCTTCAATTTGCTTCCCTCAAACATTTTTTGTTTACACTATATGTAGCAAGAAATTTTATTATATAAAGATAATTTAGCATGTTATTTATCTGCAAGTGTAAAATGAGGGCTTAAAGTGGGTTGTATTTTTTTTCAGAATGCAGCTATGTGAGGTTTATAACATGGAGTCCAAACATAAAATTGAAAATAAATTTATATTGTTGCTGTAAAAACATTTGACAAGATTTTTCTTTATTTTATTTTACTTATTTATCCATTTTTAAATATTTATTTTAATGAATTAATCTTCTAAACAAAGTGTACAACATTATTGTTCTTTGCATTTAGTTTTGAAAGTTATCATGTTACTAGTGTTTTCAGTCCACATCTAGGACCTTTCTCAGGTAGATCTTTTTAAAAAGATTAATATTTATTTTATTTTATTTAAATATTCATTTCTGTATGTAATAATATAAGAAATTGGCATTCAAAGTTTTACACTAGATATTTCTAAGCAGAGTTAGGAGCTTTCCTTTTCTGTTCTTTATATGAAAGAACAGAAAAGGTTGCTTAGGCATACAAGGCAAAAAGGCATACATTGGTTGATTAGATCTGATTGTCTTCTTTCTCTAGAGAAGCTTTTAATGTATGGTGCTGGATTTCACACCCTTAAAGATGTTCATTTGCAGACTCAAACATAAGATCAAAAACATATAGAATGCTGATTCAGTTGCACAGATTCCTCAACAGCAGATTCATTAAACTAAACTCATGTTCTTATTTTTCTGAACTCTGTGTTTGCATATAAGCAGTTTCTGTATATGCTCTTGAATGATTCTTCTATTGCTACTTTTATGATTAGCAAAAACAAGATGAATCCCTTAAACATCCAACTTAAATTGATTAACTAAATTTTTTACCTGTTTCACCAAACCACAAAACAAATGATTGCATGTTCCTATTTTTAAAACAAATTTCACTACTCTAGACACATTAGCCAGAAGTAAATGTTTTTTAATTGAATAAATTTGCCTATCAAGGCATGTTCATCATGATTAATTTTACAAGGTGAAAATGATACAAGGAAAGGAAGAATTTCCTTCCATCATTACCATCGTAGTGTAATATGCTTGGGTTTTTCTTTGATGCTTTCAATTTGCATTAAGTAATCAGTGACTGTTTATAAATTATAATATCTCAAGGTCTTTTAACTCCTGCCACAACATTGCACATTAATCTTACGTTCTTTCAGTAATACTGTTGTAATGAGATTTTTGACTGATCAAGCTTGTTTCTGTATCATTTGCAGATTGGTTAAAATAATCTTATAAAGCAGGGGTCACCAAACTTTTTTCACAGTGGGCCAGATAACTGAGATAATGACGAGCACTGGCTGTATAACCATTTTGTTCAATAAAGCACACTGAATACACAAAAAATAAAGAAAACCAACATATTTATATACCAATACACAAACATGATCACTGCAGCATGCTCATAATCGCTTTCCTTAGAAACTTCATTGCAGGTACTTATACAAAAAGCACTCTGATATCCAAAGTTGCAAAAAGTTGCCAAATTTTTTATTTTACTGATTTATCTAAAAGTTTTGAAGATTGTCATTAGTCTCAAACTTCTGCCCTCCTAGCCACGTTTTCAGTTCAAGAAAGAGGTGGAAGTTTTTGCACATTAAAGCTATGAAGACTTCCATCCAGCTTGGAACTTTTAAACACCCAGTGTATAGCCCCGATTTAGTGCCAAGCGACTTCCACCTCTTTCCTGAACTGACAACATGGCTAGAAGGGCAGAGGTTTGAGACTAATGATGATCTTCAAACAATGTTAAAGTCCATCTCAAGTCAGTGGTGGCAACATTCTATGAAGAGGGGATTACAAAGCTTGTCCACAGATATGACAAATGCCTCAATCTTCATGGTGATTATGTCGAAAAGTAACCACGTTTGTACCTAACTTTTGGTAATAAATTAATTTTATTATTTACACTTGTCTTTGTTTTATGGACCATCAGAGATTGAAAAAAACCACCTATGTAATTATATTTTAGCTCATTTGTGGCACAGTGTGACAATGGGCTGGATGAACTAATCTTGTATGCCATAGTTTGGTGACCCCTATTTTAAAGCATGGTACCAGTACATGTCTGAAATGTTACTTTTTACAAAACATGATTAACAATGAAGTCAGCTGTTGTCTGCATTAGTTTAATCAATTTCAATATATACTTTGATTTTGAAAACAGGGACTCTCTCATGCAAGCACAAAGAAAAGGAAGTTTAAAAAGTTTTTTGTTTTGTATTGTATCCAAAGTTTTTTGTTTTATGTTTGAGCCAAAGATAGATATAGGCAATATCTGAAAAATGTTTATAAAACTACTTAAATAGCTGATAAAAAGGTAATTTAATGAAGTTTCTTGCATTTTTTAAATATAAATTTTATATTTTAAAAGTAATCATTTCAGTTTTAAAAGAATAAACTACTTTATTTAAAATGAATATTTTTTTATTTGACTCATATAATTTTAAGATCAAATACCATGTAATTTACTATATTTATTTGCAGAAATATTATAAATTGGTTGGAATTTATCAGTGTAAATAGACTATAAATCACATGATCTTGCTGATGATAGCAATTAGTTATAAAAAAACATTTTAGATTTTCAATTGGGAAGGTATAACATATGATGGAATTTGTGACATCATTGTCCAATTTTGTGATTCTATATTGCATAAGTTGTTGATGTGTTATAACAAAAACATATCATTATTATGAAAAAAATAATGCTTCACTGAAATTTTTCATTGTATTCTGCTAATATTTAATTTCTTTTTGAATTAAAAAAACACATAAATTATTAAAATTCATTTCTATGGCCATCCTTGTGTTTGAATTTTGTTATTCTCTGGGATGATGTAAATTCTTTTCCTGTTGGTTGTTGTCAGGGTAAAAATCCTGTTTGGTTCACTTATGAATGAGTCTGTCCCAAATTAATGTCACAATGGCAAATAAGTAGCGTTATTACTACTAAGAAATCCATCAGAATGAGAAATAAACAAGATTTAGACAGTATCATTTTACACAATTTCAAAATAATGCAGTTTTATAATGCAAATACTTTATCATATATTAAAAAATGAAAATTTGGCTTAATTCATGTTGATCAAAACTTAAATACATTATTACATATATTACAACATAATATAAATTTGCTAATTTGCTAAATTTATAAAACAGCAGAAAATGTTATAAGGTGATCACTTCAAATTTATTTCTGGAAAGAACATTATAACAATGTTATAAAAAAACAGCATATCCTGCAAAACTACAAAATATGTTATTAACAAATTTGAATTTGTGCATCATCTTCTAAGAAACTTTCATGATTCCATTGCATATCCCAGGGTTATATATATATCCACATTAATAAATTGTTGCATAAAGTGTTTGTGAATTGAAACAAATTTTTCTTTTTCTCCAAGACTTAATGTAGGATATGCCATTTTCCACCAAGCCTCTTAGTTGTATTAATTTCATAAATAAACAATTACTATAAAAATTGTTGATAAAAGCATTAACAGTTACAGATTATTTTAAAAAAATGCCTAGTATAGATTAGTAAAACTAATCAGATAATATATCTTATCACTCATTGATGGGGAAAAGAAAACTAAATTAATAGAAACAGCCAATATGGAAACAAAAGTATTGATTGATATATTAAAAAGAAAGTATAATTAATTTTCATTAAAATGTATTTTTTTAAGAATGTATGTTTGATAATTACAAAATTATTTATCAAAATATTCAATATATATAAATTTAAAAAATAGATTTACTGCCAGCATTTAGTTTAAAATCTTATAAATTTAATTAAGTAGAAAAGAAACTACAAATTTTATTTGTATATAAGTATGTGTAAAAAATGTGTTTCCTTTTTTCTTCCTTGTTTTAGCTTTCCTATCAATCAGGTGTTGTTGTCATTTCTTTCAGATTTTAGCCTTTAAAGACTGTCACTGTGTTTTTGTTTTTATAGATTAATCTTTGTATTTAGTAAAGTTTATTTAAACATTTTTAAGTGTTGTTTTTTTGACCATAGGTGAGTAATCATTTGTAAAAACGATGAATGAAATACAGCAGTATCTTGGTACTCAAACAGTTCAGTATTCTAATAGAAATTTTGGGAAAAATCACTCAGTCTTTGATTGAACAAACACTTCACTAGAACAAATTTTTGACTAATAACATATTTTTATTTTTATTTTGTCATACATAAAAATATTTTATGGTAAAAAAAAAAAATGAAGCTGTTGCTGATATTTCTGATCAAGATCAACTTTTCTGTTGATCAAGATCAACAAAAAAGCTCAGATGATGACAGTATTTTGTAAAAACAGAATGCCTTTATTTAACTTAAATTAATATTAAAAGGTAATACAGTACTTTTAATTGTGATTGTTAGTTAATTATTCATTGGAAATAAATTATTGATTACTGTAATAAACATATTTCTCTTAGTAATGAAAAAGAAGAATATACTTTTGCTAACTTTTGGAACCTAACCCTTTCTTTTCTATAGCATGAATTCACATAACATTGCATTTTTTTCAGAATGTAACTATCATGTTATACAAAGACATATCGATATATAAGTACGTGTTTGTGTTTGTTTCTTACATTACAGTAAATAAATAAATATATTAAAATAAAAAAAAATCTTACAAAATTTTATCTAATTTAATTTTTTTTACTTTGCATTAAATCATAAATCAGTCAGTCAATACAATTTTAATATGTGGCTTTTGTGATCATATAAAACTGATCTTTCATAGTATTATTAAAATCATTAAATATTTTATGAATTTACTGTGTTTAAATTTATTTGGTTTTTTTTTTTCAAAACTTTAAATTCAGATTGGTATAATTTACATATACTTAAAGCATATGTTGTTCATTAGATAGTCTTAAAAATTATTGACTAATTCCTAAAAATATCTGATGTCATTGATATAAGTAAATATATTNACTACAGGTTTTTCTCAAATGATTTAAGAGTCATTTTCTTGATTATGGTTAAAGTTTGCTTTACTAAAACAATTTGTGATTGTGGTGTAATTTGTTTCCAAGCTTTGTTTATCATTTGAGTTGTATCAAGGAGATCAATTTTTGTTTGTGTATTGGAATCTGTTTTCTGATATTTTCCAAACCACTTGTTAATACAAATGTTTGAGGTTCTGAATGACACCTTGATCCATTGGTTGTAAAATGGAAGTGATATTAGATGGAAAATATGTAATTTTTGACAAGACTATGTCTTTGTCCATAAAATTGTGCTGCTGTCAATGGCTGCACACCTTAGAAGTATGAAGGAGTACATGTCAGGAGTTGCTATTTGGCACAGAGTATTTGGTGCCCAAATGACATAAAATAAACTAGACTTATAGGTAGCCAGGAAACCAAGAGCCAGATCAAAATAAAATACAAAATGCTGAGACTGTTTCTACAAACAGGTGCAAGTGCAAGATTTGCACATGCATTGCTTACACTCTCTGAGACATAGTCTCATCTCAACAATGGCTTCACTGTTTTACTTGTTGATTTTAAAATATATAAAAGAAAGAAAAAACTTGTTAGACACACACATGCAAAACACACCTCTCTTACACCAGCCACTTTACTTAATTTTGCATGTGTATGTCTATTGAATAGTTCCAGTATATTAATTAACTATAAAAGCTTGTTACTAACACAACTTAAAATTATTTCATTATAAATTCATATGGATAATATAAACACAGACAACTAAACCAATACCAGCAAGTATGTAATTAATAAATAAAGAAAATATTTACTAACATTTTCGTCTACAGTAGAGCCTCGATTATCCGACCCAATTGGGGACTGGGGTTGGTCGGATAATTGAAAAGTCGGATAACCGAAAAGTATGAAAAAATCCATTATTAGTGTAGTATATTATTATATCCCATGTAATTAGTATATTAGTATATCGCTATTAACCTATTTTGCGTTGAATTTTCATCGATGTTAAGCCTAACAAAAATTTTTTAAAATAATAATCGTCGCTATTGTA
>NW_019386565.1:0-15048 GCF_000671375.1 Centruroides sculpturatus | reverse complement strand
AAACCGGTGGCTGTGTACTATGCCGGACCAGAGTCAAGGCATAGCAACCAAAACAAAACTAAAATTAAATGTGTATGTCAGTGTCAGTGTCTGTATTAAGGAATTTCCTAACAATATGACATGTATTCAATATAGTGGCCTTCTGTAGTGTGATGTATGTATTTCTATTCAATTGTTATGTTTCCAGGCTTTTGTGTAGTGTGTGTGGTATCACACCTGTACAGGAGAGAACGACAGGTACAATAAGCACCCTATTTATCCTCCACAGATGCCTTATTTCCTTGGCGAGTTCTGTGTACTTGCTAATTTTTTCAATGCATGTGTTCTGTACATTATGAGTGTTTGGAATGGCTATGTCTATAATGTATTTATTGTGTTTGTCAATGAGTGTTATTGTTATTATTATTATTTATTATTTAATTAATTAAAAAAATTGCATTCTGTATAAGTAGCCATATTCCATTTGCTTAATAAATTACATCAGTTTCATGGCATTTGCCATATTATACAGAAATATATAAATTTTGGATAATTTGGAGTCACAAATATTTCATTCCCAGAATTTCAAACTAATTAGGATTTTCTGTAAATGCCATGATGAATTATGGCATCATCACCAGAAGATAAAATGTTGTAAAACCATGTAGCCTCAATTAAAAGGTCATCTCTGTAAATGAAAATTGTTTTTTGGATTGTCACTGGTGATTATAAAAGATGGATTTGTGAAGACATTTTATATCTTCAATATATTTTTATGTGAAATCTTTATTTGAAATATTTAAAGACAAAAATAAATCCTATGAAACTATGGCACCAATATAATTTTTATAATACAGTGGGTGATCGGTTAACGAACAGATCAGATAACAAACACTTTCACAAAAGATTTTTATGTTCAGATAATGAACATCTCACAGAACAAACACAAGAAGTGACGTAAAATAATGAATACGATTGATCTTCCCTTCTCTTCGGGAACAATTCAAAACTTTTCAGAGTGCGGAAGACATCGACATCGATGCTCAGCCCAGTATATACTGATCAAACTTTAAAACTCTCCCTTGTAATTCCAGCTTTTTATTTTTCTGACAGAATGAATTTATTTTATAGTATTTGCGAGACTGTCAGGTGGGCACTTGTTAAATTTTGCATTGGTTTTTATTTTTGAAAGGTGAGAGTATAATAGCAAAGGTAGAGAGTGGGCAGAAGATGCCTAATGTTGCTGGGCAGTATGGTGTTAACAGGTCTACAATAGGCCGCAGTTCAATCTTATCTAAGAATGATACAGTATAATCAAGAAGACTCAAGCATCTAAAGGAGTAACAAAAATCACATCTGAGAAATAAAGAACATTGAAGAGCTCATAATGGAACCTGAAACTGATCTCACGACAGAAAGCCAAGAACTCTTCAATGAAGAACATCAAGAAACTTGACAAGATATGTTTTCTTCTGAAAAAATGGATTAATACCAACATCTGCTATTAAAGATGTTTCGAAGAAGTGAGGATTTCAGAACAATAATCTTAGAATGGCATCCAAACCAGATTGAGGTTAATAGGCATAGGGATCTCTATGACAATGTTATTAATTACTTCTGAAAAATCCTGAAGAAGAGAGAAAAGCAATCAACATTGGACATATTCTTTAATGCCCCACAAACAGAAAAAACATGACTGATAAAAATGCAAGACTGTGTATATATGTATTTTTATTATTACATATAAATAAACGTAGTAAGAAAGTATATAATTTTTTCAGTGGCTTAGCGAACATAACTGACGCCCAGGGTATGACATTTTATTGGCACCCCTCCAGAAAGAAATCTTGTTTGTCTTGGAGATCATTTGGTTCCCCTCTGCGAGTTGTGCCCCGCGGCATGATAGACCCCTTGCCCCCTTCGCTACACTAGTGAATTTTTATTTTGGGATCTCCAGAATGGATTAATCAAATTTCCATAAAAATCTATGGTAAATTGATATGATCTACAGCAGCGTTTCTCAAAGTGGGCGATAACGCCTCCTTGTGGGCGCTGGAGGCTTTCAGGGGGGCAGTAGAAGGCTCAAAGAGAATTGGGGGGCGTTAAGGAAATATAGAGGGGCGACAGCAGACAAATTCTATATATAAAAATTCGACGGAATATATATAAAATGTTGACATTTTATATATTTTTTATTTTTTATTGAAGGTCACAACTTGAATATTTCTAACACATTGACTTTTATTTTAGCTCAGCGTTTCTCAAAGTAAGCAATAACGCCCCCTTCTGGCGCGATGAATAGATCTATGATAGAGGCAGGGTATTGAACGGTGACCAAAGGCAAAATTGGGGCTGATAAGAGGAAACATTGCGTTTAATGGTTTCCAGATGATGAGAACAATGTACAGTAAGGGCACAAAGTGTGAGATTCATAGAAAAGTTTTCCTAAGAATATTTCCAATCCTTTTCTCACACAAGAGAAAATGGGTTAGGGGGCGTTGGGTATAACTTTATGGAACAAAGGGGGAGGTGGATCGAAAAAGTTTGAGAATCACTGCTTTAGATCATACCAATATTTTCTCTGTTACACTTTTTTTTCTAACATATTTTCAATCTCACTAAACTACTTTTTATTAGTAAAATGAAACATGTCATCATTATTCAACTCTGAAAAACTTTTTGCTACTAATAAATTGCTCATAATGCAGTAAGAAGATATATTGTAATTTGCCATCTTTGGTCTTCCTGCAAATATCTGGGATGCATGCTTTAAATGCACTTGCATTCAGCTAGGACATATTGTAAGGCATTACAGAAGAGGCAGAAGTGAACATAAATACTGAAGATTGTATTGTTTTTGACCAAATCATCAAAATTGAAGTAAACAGAAATACTTTTCTTAGATAGAGCAACAATTCACAATGCAATGAAGACAATGTTGTTGAAGTAACAACAGAAATATCAAGAACAGGAAGGAAAGAATCCAATTCAGTCATTTTCTAGCTTTTCATTTGCATTAAAATAAAAAGTCATTTTCCATTCCAGAAGACTTAGAACATTCATCCAATGAATTACAAGAAGTAATTGAGGAAACTGAAAGAAAGCTTAAAGCAAAAGCAGTTGAGAACAAAGCAGACAGATGTGTGCACTTATTTCACTTTTATTTCATAAATTCTTTAAAGTGTATGATTTAAATGTAATAAGAGGCAGTCTATTCATTAAAATGTTAGTTAACTTTAAGCTGAAATACAATACAGATTATTTTCCTTAATACAGTCCTGTGCTGTGTAAATTAAAATCATCGTAGTCAACAAAAGTCAAATTAAAAAAAGTAATCTTTTTATATTGTAATTTTGCATTTTGTCCTTTGCTGTTACAGATAAAGTGTGTGGGCAATTGAATTTCCATTTTTAATGGATTTTAAGGCAAATTCTCTGTTAAGTGGAAATCTCTTTATAACAGAAACTTTTATTCCTAAACATAGATTGTTTTTTTTTGTATTTTAAAACAATGTAATCTCTTGTTTTTTTCAGTTTGTGATACTTAGATTCAAAAGCTTTTTATTTTGTTTCAGGCAGTAATCATATTCCTTCTTTTATTTTACAATGGCATAGCTATCACAATAATCATTATTATGTGTATTGAATAAAAGAAATGAGTGGTGATAAGAATATGTCGTGAAATTGAAAGAAGTCTTTAGTGCCAATGTTGGAAGCTAGATACAGTATATGATGATTCAACGAAGAGAAATGAATTTTATATAATTAGAACTGAATTTATAACTATCTTGAGATAAGAATTCCCTACTTATCTAAAATTTGCAAGATTGTTTTTGATCTAATCTGATTTAATAAAAACAAGCATACTTTGTAATTGATGTATTCTTCAATTAAAACGAATTCAGGGTTACTTAATATTACAACTTAGGGACTGAATTAGCAAATACCTCATAACCTAAGTTACTGTTATTCTAAAGATTTCTGGAAAATACTATATTATCTAATAACTCTCCTAATAGAATGGCATAGTATTTAGCTGTATCATTAGATACTCAGATTGATCATTATTTTCAATTGTCTCTCCATTAATTCTGATTCGGAACTTCTAGAACGTTACAGAAATTGCTGAAAAATTGATAAAATTCCTCATAGTGGAATTAAAACTGCTTATAGAATGTGATATGAAAATATCTGTCATTTTAACTCAATGTTATTTTTTTCTTTTTTTGCAATAATTATTAGTTTCATCATTTATTTTGAACTCCTTGGCCATTACTATTAAATAGTTTAATAGTATCAATTATAGTTTGCTGTCATATTTAGTAATAGTTTTCTTAATATTGCCTTTCTTCTTTCTATGCCTTTATGAAGCATTTCAGTTTAAAGAAATAAAATTCAATTACTTTTTTAGGCATTGCAAACAAATGAGAAATGAGAAAATTCTGAAAATATTTCCACTAAGAAATGCTTTTTGATTGGTAGTTTTTAAAATGAAGTTATAACAAGTGTCCTCAGATGTACTCTCTTTATATACTCTCAAGTTTTACTTTGTGGTACATACTATGATGTATTTAGTAAATACAGTAGAATCTTTGAGAGGTGGACCTCCGAAAGATGGAAATTTAGTAAATTGTAATGTATTTCAATAGTTACATCAAATTTTTCCATAAAATATCCTGTCTTAAGTTGGAGCCCTAAGATGTAAACAAGAAACTGTATGTTTTATATCTGTTATTAATCAGTATTAATTAGAATCTATCAAAGGCAGAAATTTAAGTACTGTATTGAATTGAAAAACTTGTCACAGAAACATCAGAAATGAAATAAAATTCATCGACATTTATCTTGCTTATATTGATGGATTTCAGGAAATAGTTTAGTTAAATAATAATATAATTGACATTAACACGTTCGTGAATTATATCGTAGATACAGGCTATGTGATTTGAGCCTAACGACATGTCAATATACCAGCAACTTTTACTATGATCTATATACATATTAATTAATATTGATCGTATACTATTTATATATGTGGATGGGAGTTTAGCACACTTTTATCATCTCCCTTCAAAAAAATAACTAAAAACAGTACAAAACAAAATAATGTTTCATTTCCATTATATTACAAATAGCTGAGAAATCTATCAATTCAATTACAAGCATAATTAATATACACAAAGTTATGTGTCATCCAACAGTAATTTACTTATTAAGTTACACATTGTTTTAAGTTTATGAAACATGCTGCATTGCGAGCAAAAGAGCATTCTTCCACGGTCAACAGCTTCTTTCTCACTAGGCAGCGGTCATTTGGAGCACTTATTATGATGTAATCAGTTATGCTGCAAATTAGTTAATAAATACCTTGCAATTTCTTTTTATTAAAGTAATTTCTGTTTTGTCTTTTATGCTGGAAGTTACATCATTAAATTTTTGGCTCTAATATCACTGGAATGTCATGTTAATAGAAAAACGGAACTAGACTTTTGGTTGGTTTTTCAACAAGGAATCACATGATATGATTATTGTGCGCAGTTTTAACCATCTTGTTTTATTTTAGTACCTAGTGTACTGGCAATTATGGACTATATACTCAGAAGGCTTAATACCTGCAATTTTGTAAGAAAAAATTATACCACCGCCAAACTCATGAAGTTCCCTTGAAGCCTGCATCCAGAATAGGTTGCTCATCACTGGTTTACATTTTGAAGCAGTGACTATTTTCTTGTTTCAGTTGGTATAAGATGGAAAGCCTACTTAATTTTGGAATCCGATGCAGTTTCAGCTTTTACAGTTTATATCTTTCGGATAATTTTGCAATAGCAGTGCGATGCTGTATCGTATGATAGGAGACTTTTGGGAATCTGGCCTCCTGACTTAAATAGACACCACAGTAATAGTCTAATAAATTTTTTGAAGTATAAAATATTTTAATGATTTTACTCGATGGAAATCACTATATAATGTAAGCTATAAAATTAATTAAATACTGTCTACTTGAAATACCAAACGAGGTGCTTATCACTCCAAGGTGACATTCATCCACAGGGAAGAAAAGGTTTAATAGCTCCAATTCCAGAAAATAAAATAAGAACAGGTTACTAATTTGATATTTATAAATCTTTGAATATTTCTCGTAAAATTTATAATAATTGCATTCAGTTTTATATTACACCGCTTCGATCTATTCAAGTAGCTTTCCTTAAAACAGTACAGGCTATTTACAGTTTCAGATGTAATTTACAGTTTCAGACGTTAGAACAGAATGTTCTAACGGTAAGAACATCCTACTTATTCTCAACTTCATAAATTTCAGTAAGGCATGTGATTCAGTTAATGGTAAAAACTCACAATCTTAAGTATTCGTGATGTTTCAACTACTGTCTATAATAGGAAATCAATCGCAGCTCCGTACTCAAACTTTGAGAATTATTTTATTGACCATGTTCTAGGTAAATCCATTGAATTGATGCTAATGCTAATTTTATCCAAGTGTTTTGGTTAAATCAAGTAACTATCTTAATAAATAAATTGGCCAAGCCACCCTATAATCCTACAGAAAATATAAACCACCCTATAATCCAACATAAAAATATAAATTAAATTTGTCCCTTAATCAGAGCCGCTGAAGGTTTAGCGCGGTCTTGAAAGATAGATATTAGTGAGGCCCCAAAATATTTGCAAAAAGAATTATTTTTAATGACATTTTTCTAGAAATTTGACAGTAACATATAAAAAATATTTATTGGTCCTAATTTTATGAATATTTTCCTAATTTGCCTATTTCGCCTCAATGAACAACGGTCTTTAAGGCGGATGTCGAGACGGATAGTAATAGGTCGACTCCGCTGTAAAGACTATTTGTGTTCCTGAGGTGTTGATAAGACGAAATATGAAGACATCTATTGGTTCTTCTAATTTTGTGAATAGTTTTTCATATAATTAACCATTTATTAATTTTGAACTTCATCTGTATAAAGCGCACTTTACCGATTATCACAAGCGGATAAAAATGACAGTATTTAAAACAGATGGATGAAGAAAGAACAAAACTTTACATTAGCTGGATAAAGACGAAATTTTAAGCCCATCTATTGTCGTTTGGATAGATGTTACCTTCCTATGGACATAAGCAATTTATTTTTATTGGCTAATACTTGGATAACTGCCTGTTCTGAAAAATTTTCTCTAATTTCAAGCCAATCGGAGTATTGGCAACGATTTTTTCATGCCTATGGTAAACTTCTTGAAAGCATTTGTAGTCTCTAGGACTACGTTATATTAACAAATACAGTTGAAGACAAAAACAAACATATGTTTTTTTAAAGTCCTAGCTCTATCCAATTAAGTCGGATATTACAGAGAAACTCTCTTGTCTTTTATCACTGTCATCGATTATATTTTCAGTTCTCAAGAATTGAGGAAAGTAAAGAACTGTGCCTACTTTGGATTGACATGACGCACACTCAAGGGGAAATTAACTTTCGCAATTTAAATTATCGACTTTGGTAGATGATGATGATGTGCTAATTGATATTGGCGTTGTTTCAGTCCAAATTCATTTCGATACATCAAGAAATTTGGTTAAGTTTGAAGCCAATATGGAAGAAATAATAGAGATGGATCTGCTTTAGTGTAGAATTTACATACTGAAACTTTAGGAATGCTATTGAAAATGTAGAGAATCTCCGATTTTTACTCACTAATCGAAAATAGTCTGAATGACATAATTACAAGAAAACGAAAAACATTTAGCATGGGTAGAGAACTCTGTATAATCTGGAAATTACGAACAGTATCTCCTCAGACTAAAATTAGGCTATATACTAATACAATATATAGTTTTATTGACAAATGAATTGTTTACGTAAGGGTTATCTTGTATGAACGTAATTGATGGTAAATATTTGTGAAAGAAAACTCATAACTAACGAAGGACAGACTGACGACAGTAGGAATATACTGTATAGATCTGAATTTGAAAATTTTAGCCCAATTAGCACATTTCTTATACCGAACCACTAGATAAGGTATCTTTGTCTAATGTGCACAAATATAAAATTCAACAACTAAAATACTTAGAGTGAAAAATGAAGATAGCGATATGCAGGCTGAGAAAAGAAATATGACTATAAAACTAATATGGAAATCCTACTAGAAGTCCATCTCTGTGTTCGTGAACATGGAAAACCATTTTTGAACCTGGTTTTTTTTTGGAGAATCTTCCAAACGAGTATTTCTGATTTTTATTTCTCTACATAACAATCGATTGCCACAGTAAAGAAAGAACAAAAATTTGTTTCGTGAAGTATATTCTGTTAATTAATAGACAAATAAGGATATTTGGCACATTTTGGGAGCATGCCTGAAACAAAGAGGACTAGAACCATAGGTGTTTTATTACATATTACCATATTACACCTGTAGATATTAATCTGTACTTCCTTATTTGCAATAGTAAACAAATGAGGACAACAAGGAATTTCACTAGCATGAATTTGTTATGTACCTTTCTTTAAGTTTTTTTTATCCAAAGTTGTTATGGAAATTATCATGCGGTTTCTAAGCTGGTTCCAATGTTCGAAAAGAAATTTTGCCTAATTTCCTATTGGGGAATTCATTCCAATTTTCAGAGGAATCAAAAAGACTCCTCTGAAAATTGACATAAACTTGGCCATGAAAATGAACTTTTTCTTGATATTTTTGTCTTTTGGTGTATGGTTCATATATCGGACCTAGTATATCAAATAAAGTGATTGTGGCTTTAATATACCCGATAAATAATAGCCATACCTTGATTAATCAATTCTTGATGCTACCGCGTATATAAAAATTGTGTTGATCGAATACATTGGTTCCGAACAGTCACGACCCGCTGGAACAAATTTTCAGTTAATAAATATTTTTATTTTAATCTTGTCATCCGTAAAAAGGTTTTCTCTGATAAAAACGTGTAACTAATTTAAAAATGAAATGAAATCTTAGAGCTGCCTACTTTTGTCAGACAAAATTATATTCCATTCAGTTTGTTTTTTTTTTCGCATAATGTATGGGGAACACAATCATCATGTCGGTGACACACTAAGATTTATTGCAAGTTCATGAGTAGTAGTGTTACCACCCATCCGGTTTTCACCGGACAGTCTGGGAATTGACCCACTGTCCGGGTGAACTATTAATTTTGTCCGGGAATTTCGTAGAAATTGTGAAATTACGATGAAACGAAGTTCTTGCAAACATTTTTACAAATTTACATTATTTTAACAGCGAAAGAACTCACACTCACTGAAACTCACTGCAATTCTGCCATGTTAGTCTGTTTACGCAGACGTGTGGCGCGCAACCCCGTTTTTTTTTTTTTTTTCTTGATTGTGCGATCTGCTTTTTATTTTGCTTGTACGTCTCAAATAGAGCTAACTTATCTGTACCCGTTCATTCTTAATTTAGGTTACTTACGTTACTCCTGTGCAAGTCCCTAGTCCCTAACTGTAACTGATTTAGAACCGGTATGAACGTTATTCTTCGCATTGTAAAATGACATTGCGCATGCGTCAGGAACTTCTGTTCGAACAAACTGACCTGTCGTCCGGGTCAGCGATTTTCAAAAGGTGGCAACACTAACGAGGAGGAGTTCGTCGATTTTTAAGAATTTTTTTTCCTGAAATTCCTCTTCAACGGCATTTAGGCGGCCTGTACGTTTTATATCCTTTAGTTCAAAATTTTCCGAAGGAAACTTTCAAAACTACACTTGACACGTCCGATATTTTGGGAGCATCTTTCCCATACGTACTACGAGTATTTCTTACTGTTTGTATAGCATTATATTCTTTACGAAACTTAGGAACTTAGAATTAGAACATAATATGCCTGATATGCATTTTATCTGCAGATATTTCAATTTGATTTTACACAAACAAAATGTGAAGTAGTTATAAAATAAGCTTCTTAACAAATAATACAATTTTACATTAGCAGTAATGTGTTAAATTTCACAACTTCATAATTTCGATACAACGAGCCTTTTTTTTTTTATTCATCATCTCGATTTATCAGAGAAAATATTAGATATAACGAGCACCGACCGATATTTATGAAAATAAAATATCCTAATCGCGAGTGCAATGGGAAATTTCCGCGCATTAGATTTGATGTCTCTCAGATTCCATTCTTTATATTCTGTTTCATTCACACTAGTATCTTCGTCCTTTAAGAGTTCTAACGTGATTATACTTTTTAAATAGAACAGATCCACACTACTGAGTGGCTCACGGTCACGTTTGGCCATTACTCCGGGTGCAAAATTAATAGATTTGTTTTACAAACAAAACTTTTTTAAAATAAAATTACTAATTAGAGAAAGTATTTTTAGAAATACTGAACCCTATTTCAAAATATTTTAAAAACGTTTTATTTTATATTTCAAAATATAAAATAAAACGTTTTTATACAAAAATTTTTCTTGTGCTATGAAACTGTGGCTAAGAACATTATTTTTATTTACTATTATTTATTCAATCCTATAATCCAACATAAAAATAGAAATTAAATTTGTCCCTTAATCAGGGCCGACTGAAGGTTTAGTGCGGTCTCGAAAGATAGATATTAGTGAGGCCCCAAAATATTTGCAAAAAGAACTTTTTTGAATGAAATTTTTCTAGAAATTTGAAAGTGCGGGTCCTCGATCTGAGGCCCGAAAAAACGATATCCGAGCTGGACCTGACCTGAATGAATTTTCGAATTTATTAAAATATCAATTAAACTGGAAGAAAACAGTATCTAGAAAGCGTTTTTTTTTATCACAGCGATCAAAATTATCACTAAAATAAAAACTGCAAAATGATTGAAAACATTTAAATTATAATTACTTATGATTTTTTGTACTTTGTTTGTACTTATGATTTTTTGTACTTTTGTTTTCTATTTGTAGACTTGTCCGTTAACACCTATCCGTAAATTAAGTGAAAATGTAATTAAGAGTGATTCGGAATGAGTTAATCTATTTCGAATTTTTTTTAAATCGATATTCTATTATTAAGAGCATTGTAGATTTTTCTGAAATTCCTAATTTTTCCTAATGCATTATTTTGAAAATCTCAAAATGTTCTAAGCAGTGGTCACATCTTGCGATTTTAGCCGCTCAGGCAACCGTAACTGCGATGTTTGTTCCTGATAACTAGTAAACCTCCCGAAAACCTGCGCGAGCGCGACCGTAACAAGAAACAAAAAGTTTGTTCTACTCGTGCCGATTACAAACGCACATCCAATCAGAAAACGCCTTTGTGCTACGTCATACGGTGGCAACTTTGAAAATATTGGATATCGGGGCGATCGTTTCAGTGATGTCGGACGTTCTTCGAACTAAGTTACGTAAAGTATTGATTCAGGGTTCGCTACCTGTTACGGGCTTGGGTGGAACGATGTTTTTGGACAGTGTACCACGAGGATACTAGTCGAGTTCTTAACGATTCCCGAGAAGCTTTTTGTCCCATAACGTAACAGCTACGATTTGAGGTTGGGTAGAATTTTTTTAGAAAGAACTGCCGCTCTCATTGATTATGGGAATCGAATAGTACTGTCGGAGGCCGAGGAATCGCAGTTGCTGCTGTGTTAGTTGCTGGGTCCTGTTTAGGTGAATGGGAACCACAATTGGATACATAAATTGTCGCCTGCGTCAACGAGAACTCGCAGGTAGAAAAATCAGAGGAAAACAAGGACGAAAAACGACAAATTCTACAGCACAATAGACGAACTATTGGTCCTGTTGTTGAAGTACTGTACAAAGAGCTATTGACTCCCGATTTGCTCTCGGGCAGTTGTATCATAAAAGTGAAGCATCAGATTCGGACGTGTGTTCGGACCCAGCAAACAGAAGCCGTATCTAGTGTTCCTCGAGGAACGACGGATCATTAATAAAGAAATTGATAAAATGTTGAGACAGAATATAATTCAACCATCCTCGGGTCATTTCTCCAGTAGTTTTAATAAGAAAACGCAACGGAAACTGGAGTTTTGTGTCGATTATAGAAGATTAAACTCGGTTACGAAAAAGGATGTTTATCATCTACTTTGCATAGATGATGCTCTAAATTGTTTCGAGGATTTAAGATCTGGCTGTTGGAAGTTGACAAACAGAATAAGGTTTTTTGTTTTGTTAATTTATGGCAACGCAACACTTGGGCGATTTGCTTAGGGGATGCTTTCCAGGAGATCTTTTTAAGGGTAACTGGCCCCTATTCAGGCATTACAAACGTGGGGAAAACCCGGAAAACTCCACGTGGCCAGCCCGTACTGGCCAGGCGCGAACCCACCACCGAACTCCCAGTGTTCAGGGAACAGAATCGCTTGGTCACTGGTGGGCCAACAGAATAAGAAAAAAATGTGTTTGTTACGACCGACAGATTATTGGAGTTCGCGTTATTCACCATTCTGTTTGGTTCGCGGTCGTCATACTACAGTTCCTTACACAACCCGTAACTCCGGAGAGGAATTTTGAGGATTATTCAGCTTTTTTCGATATAAAGTTTGAGGAAACTCGAAACCTAGCAGGGGCTAGGTTTCTTTGATGTCGCGGCGTTACGACAGGGGCGACATGATACTCCTCATTGTCAAGTTAATCATCGACCAAACGAATTTGTTTGGATCTACATCCCTATTCGTAGGCCGGGACTATGTAAAAAACTATTATGTCAATATTTTGGCCCATATAGAGTGCTTCGCCAGTATGCTAACGTTACCTATGACGTAGAAGCTGTATTCCAACGACAGACCACGAGTGTAGCGAGAAATTATGCGTGTCATTTGCATGAAACCATATATTTCTCCTCTTGACTGAACTTCGATGTCCTCATTGGCGACATCATAAGGAAGAAGTACCCCCACGAACTTGTGCATTTTCAAATTCCAATGCTGTTCGAGAACAACTCGTGCCAAAATTCGATTTCTGGCCTGAGACTTCTTCAAATGTTTCTTTAGTATGTCTATATTTATTCCCAGAAGTTGCAAACTCTAATTTTTGAGTTACCTTTATAAAAATAAACTGTGTGAAAAGAAGTCACGGTTTTCATTCTTTTATATACAATGTATATTGCATTGTATATTGTATGTAACATACTTGTTATATCATATTATTTGAAAGTTTAATATTTACAATTGCTAATAAGTAGTTTATAATTCACAAAAGAAAGCATTTTCTTACTTTTTACTTTAATACAGTCTTTTTCCGTATGTTCATCAAACTTCTTACCATCTCATCCAACGGAAGATATTGTTAATTCATCGTTTTAGTTTATCGTATTGAAGTTTCTGATTCTGTTGTGGACACGGATGTATATGTCTATTGGCTATACAACGTCTATTATCTTTTTGGAAGAGAACAAGAGTCAGAATGGCGTGACATTGCTTGAACTACAGTAAATAAAATAACAACTAAGCTTGGAACTGAGAAATATTGCAGATAAGCCAAAGCGGTTAAAGCGTCAGCCTACTACATTGGTACCCTGGATCGAATCTGGACGATTAAGAAACTCCAGGAATTTTTAAGGGTAATCTATCTCTGATATGCAGTCTGGGCTTGTCATTGTGGGCCTGGCCGAAGTCACGATGTGTATGAAGTTCCTATTTGTGCTTCACAGGGCAAAAAAGTTTTAAAAATTTCAGGGGTGAATATTAACGCATATAGTATGTAATTTTAAATATTATCTGATCAAGTGACTTGTAAAATATAGTTTTGTTGCTAAGATACGGTATTTCTTTTTTAATTCTTTCCTCCCTACAGGCACTAAGAGAGCCTTTTTCTATGCTCATCATGAATTTTGATGAGTCCACAATGAGATCGGCTCGATGATGAAGGACGGGGCTCAACATATCCGAGACACTCTCGAAAATTTTTGAGATTTCTAATCCGGACTCAAACCCAGATCCTAAGTGCAACAAGCAAAGACTTTGACAATTCGACCACTTAAGAATACAATTTAGTTATTGTTGTTAGTCAGTTACATTAGGATAATGTAAAGTTGTGAAATAAATTTCAATGATATGATTAAATAAGATTTGTTACCACGAATTTATTTCCATAAAGAAATAAATTAACGAACGCCTTTATCTATTAAAATAAACTTGAATTTTATTATAAAAAACTTATAAAAAGTAATTAAAAATTTCATTTATTCACATCATTCACGTTTCTAAAATAATCTAAAAAATAAAGACCATGGGTTGTATTCTGGTCACTGTCTCTGGTCTCCCGTCTCTCGCAAGCCGGTCGCTGATTGGCTAATCATTTGGATTAGCCAATTTGGTTTTGCGAGACGAGAGACCAGAGACAGTGACCAGAATATGGCCCTATGTTTATTTACTGGTCAATGGAATTTTGTTTATAATCGATCGGTAAAAATTTTAAATATTTTCTAAAATAATAATTTTAGTAACCGATACATTTAANTAAACTTGAATTTTATTATAAAAAACTTATAAAAAGTAATTAAAAATTTCATTTATTCACATCATTCACGTTTCTAAAATAATCTAAAAAATAAAGACCATGGGTTGTATTCTGGTCACTGTCTCTGGTCTCCCGTCTCTCGCAAGCCGGTCGCTGATTGGCTAATCATTTGGATTAGCCAATTTGGTTTTGCGAGACGAGAGACCAGAGACAGTGACCAGAATATGGCCCTATGTTTATTTACTGGTCAATGGAATTTTGTTTATAATCGATCGGTAAAAATTTTAAATATTTTCTAAAATAATAATTTTAGTAACCGATACATTTAAAATTTTACTATAGGTTTATGTAAAATATTGTAGGATCTCAATTCTGTATTATTGTATTTTTTGTAGTTGCTGTCAAGAAAATGTATTTTTCAGAAGATCAAATAATCCATCGATTTAATTCAATTTCAAGGTAATACTTTTAACATAAATACATATAAATATTTAACAATTTTTTTATATTTATTTTAATATTGTTTATATTCCCCAGCAAACAGAAGCCGTATCTAGTGTTCCTCGAGGAACGACGGATCATTAATAAAGAAATTGATAAAATGTTGAGACGGTATAATTCAGCCAT
>NW_019386564.1:34878-36844 GCF_000671375.1 Centruroides sculpturatus | reverse complement strand
GGTAAGTAATCCTACAATTTTTTGTTTATAGCATAGTTTATATGGATTATTCCCAAAAAATTGTACGTGTTTTGGAAATGTTGAGTCAAATTAGTCTAGAATCGATTAATTTTATGGAAGAAAACCTTTCAAACAGTAGTTAAAACCGTAGTCAATAAACTGCATACGTGCCGGGCTGTGATTGGCTCATGTATTTAAGGACTCGTAGAACATCAATTTCATAAAGAACGGAACGTGTTATAGGGGGGTCGACTATACACTTTAATAATTAGTATAACTTCCTTTGGCCTTTAATACCTTCCTAATTCTTTCAGCCATATTCCAATTAAATATTCCTTCAATCGTGCAATATTATTTTGCCTCACTTGACCTGTACACGTTCCCATAATTTGTAGATGCTTTCAGGCGGAGCTGCATAGTCAGACAAGCGACGTTTAAGAAGGGACCAGACGTGTTAAATCGGGTTGAGATCGAGAGATTGAGGCAGTCACTTAAGCAGGCTAATGTTTTCATCCCGAAGCCATGATATTTCCTCCTAGATGTATGTTTTGGATCATTATCTTGATGATTAATGAAAGAGCTCCTATCAATGTGGTAATAATCAACAGATTGTAACAAATAATCGTCAAGTATTTAGGTGTAAATAACGCTATCCATTCTATTAGGTATAGAACAGCAGGCCCGAAATAAGTAATACGGGCCTGCTGTTATAAGTAATACGGGCCCGTAAGACTATCACCACCAAATTTCAATGTCGCTAGTTATAGACTTCGTCGATGTAGTCCATACCAATTTTCGCCCATCTGAACCAACTCTATTAATTTTGAATTCATCTGACCATACAATCCTTTTCCAATCTTATAAGGTCCAGTCTTTATAGCGTTTGGAAAAGTTAAGACGTTTCTTTTTATGTAATTTGGTAAGTTTAGGCTTCTTGGGCTTAACCTTGCTTTCAAATTGTTACGTTTTAAGCATCTGAGAATAGTTGAAATACTGTACTTATTTCTATTCCTAAGCCATGTTTCAATTGACTTTTTACTTATGATGATGTTTGCAATGTCCATTCGTTATGAAATGTACGCAGTGTCTTTCTGTTTTGGCGCTCAACGCTTTCTTCCTGGCAGCTCTTAAATTTTCATGATATAGTAGCTAACTATATTTTTTTTCTGGATACATTCCAATGCCCAACACCAACTTCTAATGCTGTTTTCTCGAAAGAAAACTTTTCTTCAGCAGGTCCACAATACAAAGTTTCTTCTGACTGGAAAGTTTCTTTGTAATGATGCATATCAAGCATCAGCTCATTTGCATATTTATATCTCGTTAATTTACACGAAATTACATTGTTTAACGTTGATGTTATAAATTATGTGTCAAAATCCTCTCAATGCAGCAAGCAGAATTTATACACCACAGATATTTTTAAAATATGAAAAGTATTTTAATTTTCTGCTATTATATGAGTATTGTAATAATCTTACATCTGATTTATTTCCTTCTTTTACTTTCCCATATCGAATAGTTTTTGCTATTTTTCTATAGTACATTCGAACTTTGAGAGGAATTTGATGCTTACTGGATTTATTCTTGAATTACTTTATTGAAAAAAATGCAAGCTTGATAAATTTAATATTCAATTTTCCTTGACACTAAGATTTATGTCTGAATTTGTTAATAACGTAAGCCAAAATAAACCTAAGATTAGAAAGTGTGTTGTTTCAATAAATGAAATCCGAATACTGTATTACAGTCGACCCCCTATAAGATATAGATACGTTCCAATTTATTAGGAATCCGATTTCTTACAAGTCGTTCCAATCACAGCCCGACACGTGTAAAGTTTACGGACTACGGCTGATTGAAAGGTTTTCTTCCATAAAATTAATCGATTCTACACTAATCCGACTCAACATTTCCAAAATACGTATATTTTTTCGTAGTTTTATAGGAATCGTAATTATAGGGA
>NW_019386564.1:0-29497 GCF_000671375.1 Centruroides sculpturatus | reverse complement strand
ATTATAATAAAATAATCTGTACTACAGCATAATTTATTATTTTATAATGGTTTATCAAAAAGTAGTAAATCATCATCATTAATATTCTTTCACTTGAAAAATTTTTACATGTTCGAATATTTGTAAATAAATAATCTAATTGATTGAATATTAGTCCAAAATTTAAAAAAAAATTATATTTGATGTTTTTATAATAGTTAATTTTAGTGTTTTTATATTATACATTAGAATTAAGCTATGTTTTCTATTTAATATAAAATCAGTAATAATTAACTCAATAAATGAACATTGTGTAATCAATTTATTTATTGATATTTTTTGTAATTTAGTAGATATTTTTTTAATATAGAAACTAAAGAAATGTTGTAAATAAACCTTATTGTTGATTATTTTCAATTTTCACTAATTTTTCTCATACTTTAAATATTATTTGTAAATTAAATTAAAATATTTTCTACATTTAAGCTTAATATAAGTGCAAGCAAATAAATAAATCATGAAACTTTAAAAACAGTATTTTATAGTATTAATTATAAAAATTTTAACATAATATACTTCTTCTCTACATCTAAAATTTCATAAGTGTAAAATAATAAATATTAAGTTTAAATATTATAATCGTATTTTTAAGTTTTATTAATTTTTAATTGTTAAATTTATTTTTATATATAAATGATGCTTCGTAAAGAATTTTTAAAGCAAATATTATATATGTTTGATGTATGAAATATATAAATATTTTGTTATTTTTATGATTATCGTTAATAAAATTAAACAAATTAATATTTGATGCTTTTTTGAAGAAATCTATAAACCTGAGTTTAATAACTAACTTCTCTTTCTGGAATTTTTTTGTATTTAAAAATGAGAAATTAATAATGATGATGATAACTTTATAATTAGTTTTTAAAAGTATTTTTCAACTGTTAATAAACACGGGTAAAAATATGTAATTCTGTTTAATTTTTATTTTATTAAAATTAATGTAAAATAATCAAATCGTATAGAAAATTCTCACACCTTATATCTTTATATTTTGTATGCTTTTAAATGATACAACAAACAATTATTATTTCAAATATTGTTGAATATTATTATTATTCTAAATATCACTTTTGGTAGCTGTTACTATGATCTATGTATGTACGTCTCTTTAATCCGAAATTAACTTCGGTAGACTATCATTACAGCACTACATACATAAAGAGACATACATACACATATTATTATTATAAAAGTCAAGCCAATTATAATGTTTTTAATATAGAAGTTTTATTTATTAATTTGGATTTTACATTGCATTCAATACATATTTCACATTCAAATATTATTTTGAATAATAACAATCAAAACGATTCAAATTTTCCAAAAAAATATTCAAAATACTTAAATAATTGTATTTTTTATTTCAGTATATAACCATTTTTATCGACTAAATAAAAATTTTATATAAAATAATAATAATTGTTCATTCAAATATAAATATGCTTTTAGCTAATATTTTATCTGCTGTAGTCCCACCAAAAATCGTGCCACAAGTCAGTGAAAATAATTTAAGAGAAGGTCAGAGATACACGGCAATGTGTAGCATTACTGAAGGTGATCCACCGCTAACATTTCAATGGTCTAAGAATGGAAAGACATTGAAAGAATCTTCTCATTTGACAATTCGTCGACAGGATGATTTTTCCACTTCTCTTATCATAGCTTCAGTAAAAGGCTCGGACAGTGGAAATTATACTTGTTTAGTTTCGAACAGGGCCGGATCGGATAGTCTTGTGACAAAGTTATTTGTTTCAGGTGAGAAAATTGAAATATTTATACTTAAAAAAGTGTAAATTTTTACTAGATATGAATTACCAAAATATATAAATTTAGTGCCACCTGCGTGGATTCGTCAACCTTACGATGTATCAGTTAAAGCAGGAAACAAATTAGTTCTTCATTGTGAAGCCGCTGGCTATCCACCACCAAGTGTTAAATGGAGAAAAACGAAAGGTAAATAAATATAATCATTCTATTAGAAAATTCTGATAGAAAATTCTAATTCTAAGGCAATATGCCATTAGCAATTAACAAAAATAATTAATATCTGTTTTGTTACACAATGAATTTATAATTTAAGACTCAGACTCTTGTTTGTGAAATAAAACTGACATTAAAAATAAAGGCACAGCTTCAACAAAAGACAGAAAAAAAAAAAACATAGTAATGGACATATATATATATAAAGATAAATAGTAACATATAGTAATGGAAATTTAATTAACTTGTTTAGGATTCAGTATTGCTCAATCATCTCCTGTAACAGAAAGCCATTGGAAGATTATTGATAGCGGCACAATTACTTCTGTTACTGCAAAGAAAGAAGATGAAGGATTTTATACTTGTGAAGTAGGAAATGGTGTCGGAGAAAATCTATCTAAGACTGTTAGAGTTGAAGTTCAAGGTAAATATTGTAGGTATTTACGTATTGCAAATGCATCAATCACAGTTAAACGTTTGAAAGAAATATAATAAAATTCATATTTTTTAATATATCATTTCTCATTATTGCAATTTAACAATAGAGATATACTATTCTCTTATAGTCCCACCGATAGTAAATGTGGAATCTGTTCAGAAAACGGTAAGAAATGGTGAAGATTCTATATTAGTTTGTAACATAACTGGAGACAAACCGCTAAATATTTATTGGACTAAAGATGGAAACAAGCCAGAAGACAATCAAAGGTGAAAGGAAACTCTTAATATATATGTGAATATTTCCATAAGCTATTTTAATAATTTGCTTTTCAATTGCTAAAATAATTTATTAGGATACAAATAGTGCACACGAATTTTGAAAAAAGCTACAAATCAGTCTTAAATATTGAATCTACTAATAGAGGAGACAGTGGATTGTATGTTTGTAGTGCCAATAACACATTTGGACATAGTCAAATGGCAATTAGACTAGGAATTGTTGGTAAGCTCCTTAACATTAGTAATGAATATTTTGATTTAAAATATTAAAATAATATATAAAATGAGTTTTGTCGAATTTTCAGAGCCACCCAGTCAGCCTGAAGAGTTAAAAGTGAAAACAATATGGAGTAGAAGTGTTCGGCTCAGTTGGTTGCAGCCTTATAATGGAAATACCGCAATTAAAAAGTACATCTGTACTTATAAGAAAGGTACTAACAAATGATTTTTATTATATATCTTTATTTATATTTAATTTGAATGTTATTGTTATTGTTACTTTTCTTAGAAGATAAGAATAATCCTTTGGAATTAAAAGTTGATGGATCTCAAATGTCAGTGATTGTTCTTCGTTTGAAGCCATATACAAAATATCAATTTCAAGTTGTTGCCGTCAATGAAGTAGGAAGTAGCAAACCGTCGAAAACTGTTGAAGCTATTACCACTGAAGAAGGTGATAATTAGTTTTTAGTTATTTTTAGCTCTAAAGTTAGTTTGATTATTTTTGCAAGCTTGATTTTATAAGTATAAAATAAATGTTAGGCTTTATAGAGTGAAAAAATTAATTATTAATACATTTAATAATATCTAACATGATTACTTTTATTTTTGCAGAACCTGCATCTCCTGCTTTTGACCTTCAAGTAAGTGATAAATCGACAGCTTCAGCTGTTTTAAGTTGGAAGGTAATTGTTTTTAGTGATCTTTGTTTTGATTTCAATATTTTATTTAAATTAATAATAAACATTTAAAAATTTTAGTCTCCTCCAAAACATCAGTGGAATGGACCATTACTGGGATTTTACATTGGATATAAAAAAACCAGTCAAGGTTCACAAATATCTTACTCATATAAAAATGTAAAAATTGATTCAAAAACGGAAATTCAAAAAACTGTGTTGGATAATCTGCAGAAGACTTCAACTTACACTGTAAATGTAATTGCTTATAATAGAGCAGGATTAGCTCCACCTTCGGAACCAATACTCTTAACAACATCGTATATTGGTAAGAGAACATTTATTAATAAGTATTATAAGACTAAATATATTAAAATTTTTAATTAAACTTCATTATATTTATTTTTAAGAATCTCCTCCAACACCTCGAATATCCATTTTGACAACTGATCCAAATTCGGTGACTATGAGAATTTTATGGTCTTCGAAGAGAAACACACCGCTTACTGGTACTTAATATTACTTTAAATATTATTTAGAATGTATAAACATCGATTAACTTTATTCTTTAAATATTAATAGGTTATGTTGCTCACATAAAACCTACCAATGGTCAGTGGCAAATGGTTCGACTGCCATTGTCTCCAAATAATAATTATACTATTGGAGGATTGGTCAGTGGTGTTCAGTATCAAATGTACTTAACAGCTAAGAATGAATACGGGGATAGTGGACCTACCGAAGTTCTTAGTTTTCTTACAACAAATAAAAGTAAGGAATATTTAAATGTTCTTATATAAATGGTTTGAAGATGTCTATAAATTACTTTTTATTATAACTTGTCATCGTGTATGATTCATAAGAATTTATTACAAGTTAATAATAAAAAGTAAATGTCCTTATATTTTTATACAAATGATAGTGAATGCTTCTTTTTACTTAAAAGAAGTTGACACTACAAACTGAATTGAAAAACCGATCTAATAATTTTCCTATGTCATTTTAAAGGTGATTTATGTTGTTATAATAATTTCTCTTTTTATTTTATTTCTAAATATGCTTATATAATTACATTACATTATACATTAATTCAGAAACCTATTAAAATAACATAAGACTGCATAAGGTAAATGCATCAAAGGCTAACAGTGGTCCAAGACCTAGCAGTTTGAATTTAAATTTATCCCTATAGTGTAACGTGTAGTCATAATAGAATTGCTGAGCATTTATAACGTTTTAGTTACTTGACAATATTTTGCAGTTGTTATGTTTGAAAAAGTTACATGCATTTTTGAACAAGATAAATGATACAATGACGTTTACGTATTGATTTTACTTAAACTGATTGTAATCTCTTATCAAAACTGTGAGCGTATGTGTTTATTCATATTTAAATTGACACTTTTATATGAAATTTCAAGTGTTGCGTGTTTATTGGTTTAAATGATACGCGATATCATGAAAACATTATTTCTGCACAAATAAAATAATCGATATAAAACTCAGTATCGTGAATGCTCGACATTTGAATGCATTTTTATAATGCTATGTTTATATGGTACGATACAAAGATGTACTCTTACCTTTGTTTTTGGTTTGTTATTTTAGAAACACAATCCTAAATGCCTGATAAAATTTAGTTACAGTTGAAAAGTTTATAAAAATAGCAATGCATGTTAGGTATACGATATACAACAATGTTCAATTATTCTGTTCCTGAAGCTAGTAGGATTAATTTGTCTATCAGACAAGTGATTTATATATCAACAACTATGAATAGGTTCAAGGCCAAGGGACTCCACTAGTTTAATCCAGGTGCTGTAGGTTATGGAGGTATCAAATGCCTCTTAGTAATATAAACTGTTAGGGAAATCACGTAACGAATCATTTATAAAATGATTACTTGAACTTCTTGCAGCAACGAATTAATTTAGAGAAAACTTAAAATATTTTCTACGTCTGAGATCTGGACGGGCGATTTCGTAGCTTTATCATATCAAGAAATATAAGTTAATAGGTTACTGTCCTTCAAATTCTTTCCTTCTTATTGATTAATATTGTTTCATTTGAATTCCTTATTTATTAGTAAGGACATAATTAAAAAATCAGCTTTAGAAACATTAACCTGTCAAAATTTCAAGCAAGAAGACTTTTAACATCATTGTAATGTTGGAAAATTTTTTTTCAAAGAGATTTTAAAATATTAGTTTTTCATATGACTTTTTTTCATGACTATTACATTCATTATTTCTATAAATCATCTCTCACACTTGTATTGATTCTTACAGTTATTTTTATTGCCCATAAGAGAGCATAATTCATAAAAATTTATTATAGTTTCAAACACTTACTATAATAAAAATATGTATTCACTCATGTTATTAAAAATAAATATAACATATTTATTATTTTTTAATTTGAATTTCAAGTTTTAATAATTTAGTAAATTCAAGTTACGTTTTTATACATTTCAGAAAATAGAGTATTGTAGTGAAAAATAAAAAATACCGTTGTTATTTTAAAGAAGAAAATATATTTTTAGTATATTTATAAATCTTAACTTTAAAACAAAACATTTACTATTTCAGAAGCTGATGACGAACCACTTTATCAACAACTTTCTTTTACACTACCTGTCGTCGTTTCATTAGTAATAATTATAATTCTTCCTCTGGTATCCTGCTGCTGCATGCACAAGTTAGACAGGCCGTTTTTAGAACCAGGTTTGTTTTATTCTTAAATATTTTTTATTGATTTTTCCATTATTATTCACAAACTGGTCTTTATGCACTAGAAGGTGTCGAGGCACGCGGCTTTACTTATACAGCAGCAACTCCAACTCAAAGACCCGATTTAGTAACGACGGGAATGGTTCGTTCCTTACCACGTGCTCCAGTTCCAGCTCCTACTCCTGCTCCTCCTCCTATTCCCATTCCGGCATCCACTCCTGTACAGAATCAATCTACTTACTCCGCTCTTCATACATATGGAAGTGAAGCGGAATATGATGATCCTAGATACGATAGTGTGGTGGAAGAAATGAAGAATTTCTTAGGTGCCAATGCCATGTAAGTTATAAATATTTTAAATTTATGTTGTTCTCTTATTTTCCATTTAGAATAATTCTTTATTATAGGAACCGCAAAACAACTTTGTAAATCATTCAAACTTTTGAAGATTTTTATGAGCATTCAACAGTTTCCAAAAACACGCAAACTTTTATAACTTAAGATATGTCCAATAAAATCTACAACATGAAAACTGTTAAATGTTTCTGTAGATTATATGATTAGAAGAATTGTGTGATTTGTTAAAAGTTTGCATTCTGTATTGAACTTCTTAGACCGTATTTGTTTTTATGAAAATAAAACATTTTTATTCATTATTAATATTTTATTGTTTTTGTATTTTATCCTAATTGAATACCTTAATGGCTTCGTGAGTGATTGTTACTTTGTCATTAAATTTTAAAAGTAATATAATTTATTATTATATGTGTGAAGCATGCAGGTAAGTTCTGTTTTAAGTTGTGATATTTAATATTTATTAAAAAAAATTAAAATAATGATTTTATTTTTAATTTACAGCTCATGATTCATAGATATAATTAAACTATGATTTTATCAGAGTAAGTAAAAGTTTATATTTGTATTTTATTTATTACGAAAAATATTTAGAGTAAAATTCCCAATATTAAGTATTAATGTTAATTTATTAATAATCATTGTACGCACGTTTAATTTTAATGAAATACAATAAATTTTAATGTTATAATAATTATAAAATCTTGTTAAATGGATTTATAAACTGAATTTTTTAATTAATCAATTGCTAATATTTTATAACTAAAATGCCATATTTTACCACTATGTGTCGCTCTACTCAACATTGTTTAGTATTGTTTGGAATGGGTTCATCCATCTAAAAATCTAGATTCATATAAAAAGTTAACGTAGTTCTTTATATTTGTCAAGGCGAGACTTTAGAAACTTAATAATTAAATAGGACTAATATTTACTGGATATCTTCTCACGTAGACATTTTTTACCGGGCCATGTAGGTTTTAACGAGAATGGAAGTGTGGCTTCACTGCAACAGAGCCGAGCTATGCAAGGACTGCATCTACTCATTGTGATTTCAAAACTATTGCACTGATATCTGCTTATAATTTGCTATGGAAATACATCTGAATCGCAATTTACTAGTTTGGTGTTTATATTTATGGAATTGTCATCTTATTTATCCCATTATCATGGAAGGTAAGTAATAAGTTTGTTCTTTATTCTACTATCGGTCGCCATCTTGGCTTCCTACAAAAGGTCGGAGATGATCATTGATTATAAAATGAAAAACTAAAGTTACTAAATGTTGTATTTTCATATAAATAAGAAGGTTGTTGCTTTTGTTTTCGCAATTAAAATGGTATTTTGAAATATGTTTTATTTCTAATAATTATACTGTATTACTTTTAAATAAAACAATTTGTGTATATGCAAAATGTTAAATATCAATATATTACATAAAACTTAACAACTTTCATATGGGTCATAAATTTAATATTTAATAAATGCATTTATGCATGTTAATGCAGCAATGATTATTTACTGAATATTTGATATAATAGAGATTATTTTATATTATTGTTTTCAAATATTAAATTTGTCATTATATCTAAATAGCATTTACAATTTCAAACTTATGAATTAAACTTTAATAATATATTATAGATCTTTATTTCATTTTCTTATTTATATTATAAAGTTTCATTTTACGTTTTATTTTATGTTAATATTTGTCAATCATATTGAAGTCTTATTCTTAATAAAGTTGTTACTATCATTATTATTCTTTTTGTTATTCAACTAAAGGTATTAGTATTATTTTATTATATATTGTTAACTTCAAAGAATTATATTATTATCTGATGTTATTATGTATATTATTTTATAGTTATTATATATATATATTATTTGATATACGGCTGATAAAACTTTTTTTAATTTTTACTTTAATCTGAGTTTGAGTTTCTTTCGCTATTTGTTTAGTTACTTTTAAATATCTATATTGTAATTAAACAAACATAAAAAATACTAGTCTTTTTAAACCTGTTTAAATTTATATATTTATAAAAGTAATTTAATTCTATACCTATGAGGAATAGAGGAGAATCGTATGCTACTAATATTTTTAATAAGTAATTTCTATGACAAGATCATATGCGTAAAATCGTCTATACCAGAGGTGGCGAACCTATGGCACGCGTGCCCAAGGAACACGTAACGTATCTTATGATTTAAAAGATTTATAATAAAATACATCTCAAAATTGAACAGAGCCTATTATACTTAAATATTGTTGAAATTGTTTTTATTATTTACTATTTTAACAAAAATATTCCACATAAAGATCGACGCTTGTAATTGAATCGATAGTTTCAGCCGTGGCTAGATATAAAATAAAAGCCAAATTTGGGACATTTAAAGATCAAAGATTTTTAGTTCTCTCCTTATTTTCAGCGTATATTACGACCAGTCTTAAATTGTTTTGGAATATTTTTATTTCAAATTAATTTGAAATATATGCATTCCAGTTTTCATTTGTATATTACTGTATATTTCAATCGTATTCAAGTATAATATGTTCTGTCTTAAATATTTTGCTCGAGCTTCATCTGCAATTTGAACAAATTGTAGACATATAAATTTCCACTGTCGTCCGTCTGTCTTTCGAGAACGATGTTAGATAAATGAAATTCAAGACCAGATATGGAAACCTTAGCTGCATGAGGCCTCGATTAACTATATACGAACTTCCCATGCAAACCGGAAGTCACATTATTTCAATTCAAAAATTTGCCTTTGAAAGGTGTTAGATAGATAACCGGCACGACTCTATCTATATTCGAAAGTACATTTTGTTGCTAGAATAATACTCGTATTTTGATTTCATGCCATTTCAATTGCTTACTTCTTATTGTTTCAACGTTGAAATTGTTACGATAATTGCATATCAATATTAGATATAATAAATATCGAGAAATAGTAAAACAGTAAATGTTTAAAGTAGAGAATTCGGAATATCAATATTCTGAAATTTTAAGAGAAAAAAAAAGAAGAAATAAATTTTTATATAGTTTATTTTAATTTGAATTTAATAAATGCTGTTCTGGGAAATAAATTGACATAGTACTACTACAGTTGATAAACTGGAAAATCGATGTAGCATATTTTTTTAAAATTGATATTAGATTAATTAAGTGAACAATTCACGAATTAAAATAATTTCATATAACTAGAAGAAATATAATGATAAGACAAATTTCAAAACTGATTCATAAGGGATAAAATTTTTATAAATCACTAATTTAAAGCCATATTTGCAAAGGATTTTTATTTTAGTTTGTGCATATTTTTCGAAACAGTTTTAATTATTATTAGGCTTTTTAAGATAATTATTTTACTATGTTTTTTATTTATTTATAATTTCACAATATACCCGTACTTCGACTTAACATTAAAAATACATACATATATTATTACAGTTCCGCCAAAGATTGTGCCACAAATTAGTGAAAACAATTTAAAAGAAGGCCAAACATATATAGCAATGTGCGGCATTAATGAAGGCGATCCACCATTAACTTTTCAATGGTCAAAGAATGGTAAACCGTTGACAGAATCCTCTCATTGGGTAATTCACCGCCAAGGAGATTTTTCTTCTTCGCTTATCATAGCCTCGGTTAAAAGTGCAGATGGCGGAAATTATACATGTCTAGTAACAAACAAAGCAGGATCCGATAGTCTAACGACGAAATTATTAGTTTCAGGTAAGATAATGAAAATTATTAACTGTTCATGAAAAAGTTCATTAATCATTTCAATTGCGAGTTATAATTTCAGTACCTCCTACATGGATTCGTCAGCCTTACGATGTGTCCATTAAAGCTGGAAACAAATTAGTTCTTCATTGCGAAGCTGATGGCTATCCAGTACCAACTGTTAAATGGCGAAGAACAAAAGGTGAATTAAGTTACTTATTTATAATAAACACATAATATTTTATTATTGCATTGCATATAAGTAAATTTTATGTTTAGAATATTTAAATAATATTTATATATGTTACTGTGAATGACCGATATCTGGCGAATGTTAACATTCTCCGGTGAATGTCAGCATTCACACAGTCGTTTTGTGTATGTACGAAATATTTACTAAATATCATTATTTCTCACTTACACCGGCAAATGTCGACATTCAGCATGCACTGATGGTGAATGTTGAATAAAAATATTTTTATTACGTTAAGACAAAAATGCAACTTTTTAATATGTCAAAATAGGAGAAAGCTTAAGTAACAGCATATGTAAATAAACTGTTAAACCTAAACCAAACAGTACATTCTAAAATTTATTTAAAAAATAATACAATAATAAATTTACACATAAATTATGCGATTAACGTTATTCGTTAATCTTATTTATTACAACAACTTAAACTGTTATGGCACTTTGAATTTCACAAGAGTCCCTTGCTTTTACAACTGCATTTATTCGTGGAACACTTCTTTTTGCAACGACAGCGTGTATAGCCTTGCCCTCCACTTTTCGAACTAGCTGCAGCTACTTCTCTCAGCGATATTTTTTGAGAAGAAATCTCATTTGTGGAAAGTAACTTTTCTTTACAAATTACGAACTGATTACGGGTATAAAGCTGCTTGAGGGTACCATTTTTGTTTGCTAATTTATAAAAGTCGGAGTCTTCTATTCCAACAACAACCGCCAACACATTTCGGACATCTGTACGGCCACGGTCGACATCAGGGACTTGTATTCGTACGATATCACCAATTTCAGCAGAAGGAAACGGCGTAGAATTTGGCGATATACTGTCGCCTCCCTGTCGACATGGGCTTTTTTGGGTGTCGTTTCGACCTCCACCAAAGCTTATCTGTGCTTGTCGACACACACCGGCGATTCTTCGAATGTATAATAATATAACCAAATATTCGGTCTTTTACAGACGCATATTGTATGTGTCGACATTCTCTAATTTCGGTCTTTCACAGTAACATATACATTTAACAACTACGGATCGCAACCCCAAGACTGTATGATTCTAATATCTTCAATCCTGGAGATCCCGGAATGTGTTATTCTTGTTAGCAAAAGTTAAAAATCAAGAATTTTGTTTATGGATATTCTTGAGGATCCGGTGACTTTAGACATAGTAGTTAATAGATTTAATAATTAAACTACTAAAATAATTTGTATTTATCAAAGCCGACGGTTAAAAACAATCTTAGAGGAAGAAAAATTACACACATATACACGTAGCATTTTAGTGCAGTGCTGCCTAAACTAAGACCACCTGAACAAATCCAGTTCACGATGCACGTTAATTCTGCGCTGAACATATTTGACATATCATCTTTATTTAACGTTCTTCTCATATAATTTTTGTGTTTTTTTCACCAGTCCCTTCAAATCTTTATAAACAATATTAACGTTACCACATTTATTCTCTTTTGATTTTTCGTAATGTATTTTTGCTATTTAACGCATGGATTTGTTTAGCAAGTAGAATAATACGATTAGTTTTTGAAGTTCACTATAAATTTTGCGGTCACATAAGATATTCCTGTGCAGCTACAAACATTACGGGTACAAGTATAAAACGCAAAAGGAAAGACAGTACTTAACGCACAACAGCGGTGATAATATTGACGAAGATGTGTTTTTTTAAGTTACAAACTTAGAAACTGCAGTGATGAATACCCATCATATCCTCATTACATTGTATGAAGTAAAGGCTTTCATGAAAGCGTTTATAGTAATAATATATGTTTTCCAATTTTTATTCGGAATGCCCATACACATTTACTGTATTTGTATGTTCTGGCACGTTTGGATTTTAGTATTCCTTGATTTAACGTATATATTTTTCACTGGTTCCTCGAAAAACATTAATTCGAGTTTCTACTGTATACAGAATAGAATTCCCATTAATTACGTATTAATAAGTTATATATGTGTGTGTGTATATATGTATCAGGATGGTGTCCAAACATTGCTAGAAGTTTTAGCATTTTTTTAAATTTTAAATATTCTTATTATTTTTAAATTGTCGTTTAATGACAATAGTAATATTATAACATTAATTTTGGTTACTCACGAAAAAGTCTTTGGTTAATTATTCCTTTATACTCATTTATTATTATGTTTTAATTAAATATCACTAATTTACATGTATAAAAGTAATAAATGAGTTAAGTTTAAAAAATTTTAATACTAATAATTTTGAATCGTCAAATATTTATATATGCATGAATATAAATTGAAAAATAACTTATATATTACTGAAGATATAATAAATGATTTTTTTAGGGTTCAGTATTGCTCAATCATCTCCTGTGACAGAAAACCATTGGAAAATTATTGAAAGTGGTACAATGTCTACTGTCGCTGCAAAAAAAGATGATGAAGGATTTTATACATGTGAAGTGAGTAATGGCATTGGAGAAAACTTATCCAAAACAGTCAGAGTTGAAGTTCAAGGTAATTAATTAAATTATATCAGAAATATAAAAATCAAAATAAATATAATTAAATTAGTACTTCTTTATTTATACGATTTTCGACTTAACCTATAATAAAATTAGAGCAAGATGTATGTATTTTTATAGTACCTCCTACAGTTAATGTAGAATCAGTTCAGAAAATGACAAGAAATGGTGAAGATTCTATATTAGTTTGTAACATAACTGGAGATAAACCGCTAAATATTTATTGGACTAAAGATGGAAAGAAACCGGACGATAATCAAAGGTAACAAATAAATTATTAACACATATATAAATATTTAAAATTTATTTTAACAATTCATGTTTTAAATGATATAAAAATCAGATAAAATAATTTAACAGGATACAAATAGTGCACACGAATTTTGAAAGAAGCTACAAATCAGTCTTAAATATTGAATCTACTAATAGAGAAGACAGTGGATTGTATGTTTGTAGTGCCAATAACACATTTGGACATAGCCAGATGGCAATTAGACTAGGAATTGTTGGTAAGCTCCTTAATATTAGTAATGAATATTTAGATTTATAATATTAAAGTAATATAGAAAATGAGTTTTGACGAATTTTCAGAGCCACCCAGCCAGCCTGAAGAGTTAAAAGTGAAAACAATATGGAGTAGAAGTGTTCGGCTGAGTTGGTTGCAGCCTTATAATGGAAATACTGTAATTCAAAAATACATTTGTATTTATAAAAAAGGTATTTAATAGATTAATTTATAATAACTATTAAATATTAATTATTAAAAAGAATTTATTTTTTAGAAGACAAAAGCAGACCTGTTGAACTAAAAGTTGATGGATCTCAAATGTCAATCATTGTACTTCGTTTAAAACCGTATACAAAATACCAATTTCAAGTTATTGCCGTCAACGAAGTTGGAAGTAGCAAACCTTCAGAAATAGTTGTCGCCATTACTTCTGAAGAAGGTATCAGATAGTTTTAATATTAATTTTCAAAACGTGCATATTTAAATCAACTGACAAGATCTTGCAAGCGATTCTCCTGGCACTCAGGAGTTGATTAATTAATTAATTAAGTGATCAGGTAGTTAAATGATTTTTAATTATACTAAGATATAAAATTCAAATAATAATAATTTATTTAATTTAAAATATATGCCTCCCCGTCAAATTAGTAGCGTCTTGCTCCTGTACTGTACATCATACTTTTACAATGGAGTCGTGCTGGCTATCTAACTCCTTTCAGGGGAAATTTTTGAATTGAAATAACGTGACTTCCGGTTTGCATAGGACGTTTGTATAGTTAATCGGGCTTCTTGCCCTTAAGCTTTCCATATCTAGTCTTGAGTTTCATCTATCTAACACCGTTCTTGAGATTAAGGAAAGACGGACAGATGGACGACAATGGGAATTTATAAATCTACAATTTTTTTCAAATTGCAGCCCAATAAAAACTAAAAAGGAGTAGTAATTTTGTTGATTTATGAGGAACTTCTCTGCTATTCAAATTAAATGTTTTTTAAACTAAATATTCTTGAGTATGGCTTAAAGTTAAAATTGTGGTGACGCCATCTTTTATGAGATTTTATTTAAAAGTCATTTTATATTATTAATTATTATTAAAATGACAAAGCATTATTTTTGAAAATAGAGATGAATTTTTTAAAACTGTAAATACAAACTGTAATGAATAAAATTGTCATTAAGTCTGAACCTACTCAAGATATGACACTTAATCGTTTTGTATCTCCCCACCTTCTTGATCTAAAATTTAATAGCATCAATGTAGAAATAACCTTGCCAAGTTTCAAAATTTTTAGTTCAGCCAATCCTAAAATATGTTGCAAAATTGGTAACCACCATACTTACGCATATGTCAAAGAGAATTTTCTAATTTTTTTTTAATTTTTGGGGGGTCCTGGAATGTCAGAATTGATCAAAATGATTGAAAAAATGAAAACCTGTGATAAAATTTCAATATCAATTTTCTGCCTATTAAGAATTTAAAGTGCCAATAACACAATTTTTCCTTTCTCCCTGGAGAGCTTCGATGGCGCTCTATAAGAAGCTCTTTTACTATTACATATTTAAGATATAAATTCGGAATTAATCGATAACTTAAAGTTTTCAAAAGAAATTTTTAATAGTAATAAATAAACTGGTTATTTTCAAATAGTCATTTACTTATTCCATAATGTACTTTTAATAAAATCTATTGGAAAAAGATATAAGCTGTCTGCTTAGTTTGAAATGTCACTAACATAAACGTTTATTATCATAGAACCTGCATCTCCTGCTTTTGATCTTCAAGTAAGTGAAAAATCAACCGCTTCAGCTGTTTTAACTTGGAAGGTAATTATTTAGATTTATGAAATTTTAATTTCTTGTATCAAATATTTAGTTTGATGTTTAAAATTGGAAAATTCAATGATTATTTTAAAAATAGTCTCCTCCAAAGCATCAATGGAATGGCCCATTATTGGGATTTTATATCGGATATAAGAAAACTAGCCAAGGGTCACAAATATCTTACTCATACAAAAATGTGAAAATTAATCACAAAGCAGAAATTCAAAAAACTGTATTAAACGATCTGCAGAAGACTTCGACTTACACTGTGATTGTTATCGCTTACAACAGGGCTGGATTAGGTCCACCTTCGGAACCGATACTGTTAACGACATCTTACGTTGGTAAAAGAAAATTTAATAATAAAAATTAAATATAACGAATTTTATCAGTTTTAATTAAACTTTATCATTTTTTAAGAATCTCCTCCAACACCGCGGATATCAATTTTGTCAACTGATCCAAATTCAGTGACTATGAGAATTTTATGGTCTTCGAAGAGAAACACTCCTCTAACTGGTATTTCATTTTGATTTGTTTAAATACTTTTTGTGCTTTATAATCCATTATTAATTTTGTGAATTTTAAATCTTTCTTAATAGGTTATGTTGCTCACGTAAAACCTACTAATGGACAGTGGCAAATGGTTCGATTGCCATTGTCTCCAAATAATAATTATACTATCGGAGGATTGGTCAGTGGAGTTCAATATCAAATGTATTTAACAGCGAAGAACGAATATGGAGACAGTGGACCCACTGAAGTACTCAGCTTTCTTACAGCAAATAAAAGTAAGAAAATATTTAAATTGTATATTTTTCCATTTTTATATTTTTTACAATGAATGCTATTTCTTATAATTCAGCTAGAGTTAACATTAACTGTAAGCGTAATTAAAACGCTTTTCTCTATTATACTACTTCTACTTAAGATAATGACAGATGTTTGAAAAGTGTGTCTTATTTTGAATCAGCCCAAATTAATAAATTAACTACATTTCACTTAAATTTCTGTTAAAACGTAAATCAAAATTCAGAAGTTAAATTTTTTATGTTTTTTTCTTTTTCCAATTAACACAACTAAAGTTTAACAAAAATAGTAATTCTGTTTATTTTCCTTACAAATAATATATCGTTAGAAAATAGAAAAATTCTGGTTTTTATTTTTAAACGAAGCTGGAGAAATAAATCCTAAGCAAAAATCTCTCATTGGCTTGGAATTATGAACACCATTGACTTGGTGTAATAGAAAAATAATTTAACTTCAAAAATACTTAAGAATTCAAGATATAATAGTGCATAAATTAATTGAAATGCACAACATACAGCACCATCCATTCATTTCAAGGGTAAAATATTGATATATTTTAATTGTAATTGGATTTTTTGTAATTGAAGTTATGTATTTATATATCCTAGAATTTAAAATATTATTCCTACTCATAATAATTAGAGTAAGAGACTAATTTTTAACATGATTTTAAATGTTAATTTTACAAGAAACTGTTTATTTTTACAGAAGCAGATGACGAACCACTTTATCAACAACTTTCCTTTACACTACCTGTCGTCGTTTCATTGGTAATAATTATAATTCTTCCTCTGGTATCCTGCTGCTGCATGCACAAGTTAGACAGGCCGTTTTTAGAACCAGGTTTGTTTTATTCTTAAATATTTTTTATTGATTTTTCCATTATTATTCACAAACTGGTCTTTATGCACTAGAAGGTGTCGAGGCACGCGGCTTTACTTATACAGCAGCCACTCCAACTCAAAGACCCGATTTAGTAACGACGGGAATGGTTCGTTCCTTACCACGTGCTCCAGTTCCATCTCCTACTCCTGCTCCTCCTCCTATTCCCATTCCGGCATCCACTCCTGTACAGAATCAATCTACTTACTCCGCTCTTCATACATATGGAAGTGAAGCGGAATATGATGATCCTAGATACGATAGTGTGGTGGAAGAAATGAAGAATTTCTTAGGTGCCAATGCCATGTAANATCCGATTTCTTACAAGTCGTTCCAATCACAGCCCGACACGTGTCAAGTTTACGGACTACGGCTGATTGAAAGGTTTTCTTCCATAAAATTAATCGATTCTACACTAATCCGACTCAACATTTCCAAAATACGTATATTTTTTCGTAGTTTTATAGGAATCGTAATTATAGGGACCGTAATTATAGGGGGGTCGACTGTACTAAGAAAAGATAGTAACAAATACGAGTAACAATACAAATCCACGTAATTTGTAAGTAAAATACTGTGTCTATAATTTATCTTTCCTCTTCTATTCTGTTTTTTTAAATATCAATATGTAACCGGTTCAAACACCTTTATTCTCTAGAAATTATCATTGGCTAGCATTTTTGGAGCCTGTGGATGTGATAATTCCTAGAGAATAATGGTGTTTGAACCGGTTACATAATGATAAGTAAAATATCATTTATTATACTTACAGAAAATGCATATAATGTGACATGAATATTTAGAAGCGAATTTTCTAAATTAACAGTTTATGAACAAATGATAGAAAGTTAGGAATATTTTGTTGAGAAAAGAGTTACAATTAAAATGTAGACTATTGTAGGAAATTATTACTCACAGTAATTTTCTAACACGTCATGATGAAAGGATTATTGAATATTCTATAGTAAACTACATTTAATTAAGTGTTTGTGCAATGAAATTCTTGACTTGAATGGCATCTTTAATGGACGAAAGGAAATCTTATGGTATAGAAATTAATTATAATAAACAATATTTCCTCAATTTGACAAATTTAACTAATATTCTTATAATTTCGAAACATTTTCCTGCATCAATAAAGTTTTGGCATAAGCTTTTTTGCGTCCTTCTCCTCCTTATATATATAATATATATATAAAGAGGAAAACTAAAATAAGGGAAATTATATAAGGGAAACTATTGATGTTAATACCGTAAATTCACAAAAAGAGAAATCTTATTGCCATTTCCATTTCAGAAAGTTCTTGTTCTGTCAAAATGTCTAAATTATATTCATTTATAATCAATACACAATCTAATTTAATTTTGAAAAGTTTATTCAATTTTTAGTCAACTAAAAATTTAATAAATTTACAATGAAGATTGCCTTGTGTTGTGTGTATGAACTATACAGTGTTCAAAAACGACAAAAATAATCGCCAACACGGTTTCAATAAAGTAAAATAATAATTGCACGTTTTTAAATATTAACATAAAATTTCAAATGAAAATATCAGAGTTTTTTTTACTTATATATGAAGTAATTACATCAAGACTTAGAACAATGTAAACATAATAGTAACTGTTATAATATAAAGATAAAAACAACATTCTGACTTAATCATAACGTTATTAATAAATTATGTATATTAATAGATGCCCATAAAGAGTTGACACTACAAACTATTCGTTAAATAAACAATTTGATCAAAATTACTGTTATACTCTATTATATTACAAAATATAAATGTCATTATTATTAAAACCTGAAACAAAAAATAATATTTATAAATAAAATTATAACATTCTATTGTTTACAAGCAAAAGCTATAAAATTCTGATAGAAATTAATTATGAAAGCAATTTCTTACTATTCCAGAAGCTAATGACGAACCACTTTATCAACAACTTTCCTTTACACTACCTGTCGTCGTCTCATTGGTAATAATTATAATTCTTCCTTTGGTATCCTGCTGTTGCATGCACAAATTAGACAGGCCGTTTTTAGAACCAGGTTTGTTTTATTCTTAAATATTTTTATTGATTTTTTTGCATTATTATTCATAAACTGGTCTTTATGCACCAGAAGGCGTCGAGGCACGCGGCTTTACTTATACAGCAGCCACTCCAACTCAAAGACCCGATTTAGTAACGACGGGAATGGTTCGTTCCTTACCACGTGCTCCAGTTCCAGCTCCTACTCCTGCTCCTCCTCCTGTTCCCATTCCGGCATCCACTCCTGTACAGAATCAATCTACTTACTCCGCTCTTCATACATATGGAAGTGAAGCGGAATATGATGATCCTAGATACGATAGTGTGGTGGAAGAAATGAAGAATTTCTTAGGTGCCAATGCCATGTGAGTTATAAATATTTTAAATTTATGTTGTTCTCTTATTTTCCATTTAGAATAATTCTTTTTTACAGGAATCGCAAAACTACTTTGTAAATCATTCGAAACTTTTGGAGATTTTTATGTGCATTTAAAAGTTTCTGAAGGAAGGCTTTTATATCTTAAAATATGTCCAATTACAATCCACAACATGAAAACTGTTAAATGTTTCTGTAGATTATATGATTAGAAGAATTGTGTGATTTGTTAAAAGTTTGCATTCTGTATTGAACTTCTTAGACCGTATTTGTTTTTATGAAAATAAAACATTTTTATTCATTATTAATATTTGTTCTTTGCCTTATTTTATTTCAACTGTATACTGACTATCTTTCTTTATAATTTATATACCCTATAGTTAATTTTTAGAATTTTGAAATTACACATTAATAAATCTGAAGATTTCAGGTGAGTCTTTGAATATTATTATTTTAGAATCTTTACTAAAATTTGAATAACTGTTTTATTTTTAATTAATAGCTAAATTTTGAAAAATATTATCTCTTCACAATATTATTTTAATGCTGTCCTCACATGATGTAAGTAAATATTTTTTTACGTTTTATATTTGAAAATAATAATATCTGGCACTCAGATATTATTATTTTTAAAATTTATTATTAATTATTTCAATGTAAACACAAGTTAAAAACAATTATTTTTACAATGATAAGGTATTATTAAATAAATTTTTGAAAATGAATTTTGTTATTAAGTTTTATTATTGTATAACTAAAATGCCATATTTTACCACTATGTGTCGCTCTACTCAACATTGTTTAGTATTATTCGGAATGAATTTATCCATCTAAAAATCTAGATTCAAGTAAAACGTTAACGTAGTTTTTTTTTATTTTTGTCCAAACAAGAATAATAGGAATTTCATAATTTAATAGGACTGGTATTTTCTGGATATCTTCTCACGTAGACATTTTTTACCGGGCCATGTAGGTTTTAACGAGAACGGAAGTGTGGCTTCACTGCAACAGAGCCGAGCTATGCAAGAACTGCAGCTACTCATTGTGATTTCATAACTATTGCACCGATATCTGCTTATAATTTGCTATGGAAATACATCTGAATCGCAATTTACTAGTTTGGTGTTTATATTTATGGAATTGTCATCTTATTTATCCCATTATCATGGAAGGTAAGTAATAAGTTTGTTCTTTATTCTACTATCGGTCGCCATCTTGGCTTCCTACAAAAGATTGGAAATGATCATTGATAATAAGGTGAAAAATAATCCGTTAAAATTAACTAATATTTATTTGATTTTTATATAAAACATCTATCATTTTTAGAGTTGTGATTCGTTTGGTTTTAATATTTAATATAATGAATAAAAGTGTTTAATAATTTTGTTAATTTGGGAAATTTATTTACTGTAAATATTTATAAGTACAATACAAAAAGTGAAGTACAATAGGACCTTAATTTAACGGACTGAATGGATATCCGATGTTGGCAAGTTCATTAAATTGTATATATTTTAAACAATGTATAATAGTAACGAACTTACACTGTACCGGATGTATTAAAATGTTATTGTAAAGTACTGTAATTTGAGCAATTTATACAAGTCACTAACATATTTGTTAAAAATTTAAATATAAATTTACAATAGAAACCAAAGTTTATTTTAATCAAACGTGATAAACACTTTCCTCCTGCTGACTCATTGATCCAACTGTTTAGCATGCTCTATTCGAGAATAAAAAGAAAAGTTACTAAATTTTTCGTTTAGGACAGAAATAATTTATTCGTTAAATCGAGGTCCTTCTATAATATGTTTGTTATTATTTTAAAATAAATTTTATTCATTTAAACAAATTTTATATTACAAAGAACAAATGCTTAATTTAGCACTGATAATTCAGTGTTATACACACTATTGAACACTATTAAACAAATGTTTATATAATTTAAATAATAATTATTTTAAAAATTAATTATTAAAATGCATTTATAATAAACTTAAAGTATTATTTTTTAACCTTTTTCTTAATGTATTTTAATAATTTATTATACTACTTCGATATACTTTGATGATGATTTTTTAACACTTATACTGTAATTAAATATTTATAATTTTATTGGGTTTAAAATTGATATGACAATAATAATTACGAATATGTGATATACAATTTTATGTAATGATAATAAGAATATAATTATTGCTGTAAATATATTACTTAAATTTGTAGTAAATATATTTATGTTGATTAAATTAAAGGACTGTTATTCATTCGTTTTCTTTTCATTTAATGATTTTTCTTTAGTTGAAAGCAAAACTTTATAAATTATGAATTCAGTTTTATTAATAGCTAAATTTAGTTATTAATTTGCATTTGTTTCTAGGCAGTCATTTCTGTGCCTAAATAAAATACTACTGTATATCTAAAATGCTCTTTAAAAAACATAATTTTTCAGATTTTTTTTCAGCTGACCTAATTTTATCTTAAATTGTTTAGTTGTGTTAAGTCCTCCATACATTAAATAAATAAGAAAAATTAACGCTTACTTTAACGTAGAAACGAAATAAATATCAAATATATACATAAATTTAGTTAAATTTTGTAAATATCTAAGAGAAAATAACAAAAACCAGAAATATCTAACATTCGTACAACTGCTTAATTAGCTTTTACTTAAGGAACTTGTGAATTTGATAGCGATAACACACTAAATTTTATAATAGCATTCATCTTTATCAGTTATTTTAAATTATATAAAAACTATAAGAATTAAAATGTATTTAGTAAAGCATTAAATTCTAAATATAATTTAGAATTTAATGCTTTCTGAAAATCTATTTCTGAAGTGAAAACATAAAGAACTAATTCTAGTCAACTCGTTTTTTACTTTGATAATTTTATAAATGATATTTTCAATAATACTGGTTTGACTGTATTTTTTATTAATATTTATATTAATGTTGATGAAAAATAAAACGTTATTTTTGATTTTGTTAATTTTTTTTTAATAAGGGGAAAAATCTAAACTAAAATAATGAATAAACACTACAAATTATTTAAAGTAATGAGGTCTGTGCAAACATTTGAAGTATGAGAGTTTGAAAGTCACATGATTTGGTAATAGCATTATTTTCCTGCAAAGTAAAATCCTACATTTAGTAATTTAGAGATAATGAAGGGTTCTATAATTGAACTTTAATGAAGGTGGACCTTTTACGTGACCATTCATTGGCGCTCTACAAGGTTGACGCTATATAAGGCATTTATTTATATCATTTTTTAAGAATTTCTAGAATTGTTTAGCTCATTGTAAAGATTTTATTGCAAATTAAATATAACTTATATTTTATTTATACATATTTTAATTACAAAAATATATTTGCTGTTGTTTATATTATTGCAGATAATTTCGTTTGTATTATTTCAATTTTATCATTAAAATTTTTGCTATTTCAGATTTATCTTTTACATAAGCTATATAAGCTTTTATTTTTGTTATGTTTAATATTTTCCCCTTTTTGATAAAATCTGAATTAATTGAAAAATAGACATTTTTGTTTATTTCAAAAAATGTATCTTAAAATTCATTTATTCTAAAAAAATGTTTGATGAAATGTCAATTAAATTATACTTACTGCACAGTTTAGTTTTTAAATTTAAAAACTAAATATTCTACTAAATCACTTAAATTTTTTCGTAAAGAAAATCATATTTGCCTAATGCTATACTGCCTAATTATAATTTTTTTTTTAATTTTACATCTAGGTTACTCAAGCAATATCGAACATTCTACGATTGCATTGCAGTTTCAATATATCATGAATGTCCCTTTTTATTTCTTATATAGCTACGTATTTGGCTATTAGTTTAGGACATATCACACCACGTTTCTTAAGAAACTTGACTTGGACTTTTTTCTTTTTTAATTCCAACTTCAATATGTACATCTCGGGTTATTTTCCCCCTCTTCCCAATTTTTCCATAAACCATTTTTTACAGCCATTTTACCGGAAATTTCTATGCAGAAAAACTTCCGGTAAAATGGTTGTATAAAATGTAATTCAAGTGAATAATGTAAAATTGATTTAATTGTTATTTTTACTTTTTAAGAAATGTGGTAAAAATTACAATTTATGGAAAAATTAAAGAAAAAATTAGCAAAATACAATATTGTATTTTACAAGAAAAATTTGTTTAATAGAAAATCTTTTACAATTTTGTTTTAAATATAGTCTATTACTCCAACCGAAGAGGGGGGAAATAACCCGAAATGTACATATTGGAGTTGGAATTAAAAAAGAAAAAAGTCCAAGTCAAGTTTCTTAAGAAACGTGGTGTGATAAGTCCTAAACTAATAGCCAAATATGTAGCTATATAAGAAAAAAGAAAATTCTTTTATTTATTTGATGATGGTAATATTTTTACTACAGTTTTCATTGAGTTGTAATCCAGTTAGAAATTGCTCGCTATTGTAGAGAGAGAAATAAAAAGAAAAAGCGAAGATAGAAGAGAAATAATCATCTTACATTTTAAAATAAATTTTTCTTTGTCTTAGTCTATTGGGAACAATCTCTTCAGTCTTTAAGATTAAAAAAAGTAAAAACAAAAGCAAAGAGCAATCTTATAAAGGATGATATTAGTTTAATTTTCAAGTGACTAAGATTTCAAAAGTGGAAAAGCCCTAGCTAGCTAACAGAAATATGGTGTTTTAATCTACACATGAATTGTGAGAAATTGAAAAATAGGATTTAAAGTTGAGAAAAGTTGAGTAAATTTTTGGCAGATTAAACTATTTATTTTGGTAATTAAAATGTAAACTCACCTTACACAGATAATGAATTTTTTACAGCCTTTAAACATGTTATCTATTCTGATTTTTACTTCGATAGGAATTTAAATTTAGTTAACAAAATAGCCACACTTTGAATAAAGCTAAAGGAAATGCTTTGTTTTGGTTCTTTTTTTTATATTCATGATTAACTTGTCAGATTCTTTAGTAAAGGATAGTAATATCTGCAGGGTGCATTTTTTATTTAAAAATAGAGAAAAGTCTGTTCATCAAGATTTTAATTTTTCTTTGAGGATTATGTAAAAGCTGTAATAGAAACTTATCAGTGTTTAACTCTTCGTATCTATTTTCTAAATTAATCTACACTTTTTAATTTCTGAAGTGAATTTGTCTTAACAAATCTTGCAATCTAACGTTTTCGAATTGAACTAAAAATATTACGTTAATTTATTAAAATAAATTATGAAGATCATTTTAAATAACCACTTGCATTGCATAAAAATTATTATAAATTGTGTCAATCTTAATATTTTAATCTAAAAATCCAATATGTCTTTAATAGACTTTTCATTTTTTCTATTAAATTTAGTATACAATAATACTGTAAATCTGTCAGTTACGAATACTGAAAATATTAAATTTATTCAAATATTAAAAGTTTGGAAAATATTGATTTTAACAACATTTTTTACATTTTTATTTAAATATTATAGTAATAGTAAAAATATACTATTAAATGGAAAATTTATGTATGTATTTTGACTAAGACAAAATAACTAAAGCCTAATAACAGATATTATTTGCTGAAAGAACTTAAACATAAAATAATACAAAATATTTTAAAATATTCGCTATTCTATTTATATACTTTTTTAAAATTTTATAAATACGTTTAATTTAAACATAAATCATATTGCATCTATTATTTTATAGTTCCTCCGAAAATTGTGCCGCAAATTAGTGAAAATAGCTTAAAAGAAGGACAAAGATATATAGCTACGTGTGGAATTAGTGAAGGCGATCCACCATTAACTTTTCAATGGTCAAAGAATGGTAAACCACTGACAGAATCCTCTCATTTGGTAATTCATCGCCAAGGGGACTTTTCAACTTCTCTTATCATAGCATCTGTTAAAGGTGCTGATAGCGGAAATTATACTTGTGTAGTAACGAATAAAGTTGGATCGGATAATTTAATGACGAAATTACTTGTTTCAGGTGAGGAATTAAAAAGTTTAAAAAGGATATTATAATTATAAAAAGTTAAATTGATTTATTTACGTACGAATTCTGATTTAGTGCCACCTGCGTGGGTTCGTCAACCATATGACGTATCAGTTAAAGCCGGAAACAAATTAGTTCTTCATTGCGAAGCTGATGGCTATCCAGCACCAACTGTTAAATGGAGAAGAACAAAAGGTAAAGTACATAATTTAAATCATTCTATTATTCTATTAACGGACTAATATAATTAACACATTTTGACTTTTTAAAAACATATTTTCCATAACATAATTTCAATATTATAAGGCAACTAAAAAGTTAAACAATTAACTGTTGCATAAGCGCTATTATCGATATCACACATAAGGAAATAGTGTCTTCTGAAATCGTAAATTACACCTATTACAATTGATGTATATTTAATATATACGCTGTAAAAACAACATTATAACTTATATACTAAAAGAAGTAGATATACTAATCAGTAACTATATCAATAAATGATATTTTATAGATATAAAAATATTTAATTTTTGCATATCTGTTATATAATTTCTAATTAAAAATTAGAATAAGACATTCTAAACTAAAAATTTTTTAAATGGTTTATTATAAGTACATTTATTAAAAATGATTTCATAAATGGACAGATGAGAATAAGAAAAACTAATTAACAGATAATAAGATATTTTAAAATTGATCTGTTTAGGATTCAACATTGCTCAATCATCTCCTGTAACAGAAAGCAACTGGAAGATTATTGACAGTGGCACAATGAGTACTGTTTCTGCAAGAAAAGACGATGAAGGATTCTATACATGTGAAGTGGGAAATGGTGTCGGAGAGAACTTGTCAAAGACTGTTAGAATTGAAGTTCAAGGTAAAACTGTAGTGAATGTCTACTAAATAAATATATAATCGAAATAGAATATTTTAAAGAAAATAATAAAATTTATATGATAATATATTTAATATCTAATTTTTGTAATTCAAGAGTATACTGTATTTTTATAGTTCCACCGACAGTTAACGTAGAGTCAGTTCAGAAAATGGTTAGAAATGGCGAAGATTCTATATTAGTTTGTAACATAACTGGAGATAAACCATTAAATATTTATTGGACTAAAGACGGAAACAAGCCAGAAGACAATCAAAGGTGAAAAAAAACTTTTAATACTGTGTATAAATAGATATTTCCATAAGCTATTTTAATAATTTGCTTTTGAATTGCTAAAATAAATATCAGGATACAAATAGTACACACGAATTTTGAAAGAAGCTACAAATCAGTCTTAAATATTGAATCTACTAATAGAGAAGACAGTGGATTGTATGTCTGTAGTGCCAATAACACATTTGGACATAGCCAGATGGCAATTAGACTAGGAATTGTTGGTGTGTTCCTTAATATTAATAATACTATAATTTAATGTCAAAAATAATATTTAAGGATGAATTTGATAAAATTTTTAGAGCCACCCAGCCAACCTGAAGAATTAAAGGTGAAATCAGTATGGAGTAGAAGTGTTCGGCTCAGTTGGTTGCAGCCTTATAATGGGAATACTGTAATTCAAAAATACATTTGTATTTATAAGAAAGGTAATAATAAATGAATTTCATTGTGAATGTTGATTTATATTTAGTTATATTCACTACGAATGTTATTGTTAATGTTACTAGTATTTTTTTTTTCTTAGAAGGTAAGGATAATCCCTTAGAACTAAAAATTGATGGATCTCAAATGTCAGTCATTGTCCTTCGTTTGAAGCCATACACGAAATATCAATTTCAAGTTGTTGCTATCAACGAAGTTGGAAGTAGCAAACCATCAAAAATCATTGAAGCCATTACTTCCGAAGAAGGTAACTCTCAACATTAGCAATAACTTTTCCGAAATTTTAACACTAAAATTCATTAATTTATCTAATGAATGTCATTCTTTAATATTTGCAATATAAAATTTATATAAAATTTATAAAATTTAAGATATAAAATTTATATCTTAATTCGCAAAAGCAATTTTCTCTGTGATTTTTTGAGTGGAAATAATAAATTAATTGTATTANTTTGGTATCCTGCTGCTGCATGCACAAATTAGACAGGCCGTTTTTAGAACCAGGTTTGTTTTATTCTTAAATATTTTTATTGATTTTTCCATTATTATTCATAAACTGGTCTTTATGCACCAGAAGGCGTCGAGGCACGCGGCTTTACTTATACAGCAGCCACTCCAACTCAAAGACCCGATTTAGTAACGACGGGAATGGTTCGTTCCTTACCACGTGCTCCAGTTCCAGCTCCTACTCCTGCTCCTCCTCCTGTTCCCATTCCGGCATCCACTCCTGTACAGAATCAATCTACTTACTCCGCTCTTCATACATATGGAAGTGAAGCGGAATATGATGATCCTAGATACGATAGTGTGGTGGAAGAAATGAAGAATTTCTTAGGTGCCAATGCCATGTAAGTTATAAATATTTTAAATTTATATTGTTCACTTATTTTCCATTTAGAATAATTCTTTATTATAGGAACCGCAAAACAACTTTGTAAATCATTCAAACTTTTGAAGATTTTTATGAGCATTCAACAGTTTCCAAAAACACGCAAACTTTTATAACTTAAGATATGTCCAATAAAATCTACAACATGAAAACTGTTAAATGTTTCTGTAGATTATATGATTAGAAGAATTGTGTGATTTGTTAAAAGTTTGCATTCTGTATTGAACTTCTTAGACCGTATTTGTTTTTATGAAAATAAAACATTTTTATTCATTATTAATATTTCATTGTTTTTTATTTTATCTTAATTGAATACCTTAATGGCTTCGTGAGTGATTGTTACTTTGTCATTAAATTTTAAAAGTAATATAGTTTATTATTATATGTGTGAAGCATGCAGGTAAGTTCTGTTTTAAGTTGTGATATTTAATATTTATTAAAAAAAATTAAAATAATGATTTTATTTTTAATTTACAGCTCATGATTCATAGATATAATTAAACTATGATTTTATCAGAGTAAGTAAAAGTTTATATTTGTATTTTATTTATTACGAAAAATATTTAGAGTAAAATTCCCAATATTAAGTATTAATGTTAATTTATTAATAATCATTGTACGCACGTTTAATTTTAATGAAATACAATAAATTTTAATGTTATAATAATTATAAAATCTTGTTAAATGGATTTATAAACTGAATTTTTTAATTAATCAATTGCTAATATTTTATAACTAAAATGCCATATTTTACCACTATGTGTCGCTCTACTCAACATTGTTTAGTATTGTTTGGAATGGGTTCATCCACCTAAAAATCTAGATTCATATAAAAAGTTAACGTAGTTCTTTATATTTGTCAAGGCGAGACTTTAGAAACTTAATAATTAAATAGGACTAATATTTACTGGATATCTTCTCACGTAGACATTTTTTACCGGGCCATGTAGGTTTTAACGAGAATGGAAGTGTGGCTTCACTGCAACAGAGCCGAGCTATGCAAGGACTGCATCTACTCATTGTGATTTCAAAACTATTGCACTGATATCTGCTTATAATTTGCTATGGAAATACATCAGAATCGCAATTTACTAGTTTGGTGTTTATATTTATGGATTTGTCATCTTATTTATCCCATTGTCATGGAAGGTAAGTAATAAGTTTGTTCTTTATTCTGCTATCGGTCGCCATCTTGTCTTCCTGCAATAGGTCGGAAACGATCATTGATTACAAAGCGAAAAGTAATATACTAAATTTATCAATTTTAATTTATCTTCGCTAATGTGAAAGCTTTTCGTTTTGTTTTAGCAATTTATACAGAAATAAATTTTGTAGTTGAT
>NW_019386563.1:9405-32800 GCF_000671375.1 Centruroides sculpturatus | reverse complement strand
AATTATTTAGAATTTCTTTTTATTTACACGTCCAAAAAGTACATTTGGTCGTCAGGTCGCGCGCGACGGCGGGAAATTCGACAATGGCAAAATCCGGGTGATAAACACGCACGTGACGTAAACGAGGCAGAAAGTACGATCGGACGCACGTATATATACACACGGGGGGCGACGCGACGCTTTAATAAAAACTTAAATACAATAGAACGTGAGCTTTTAATTCGTACACAGGAAAGTTGTCCCTAAATTTCATCTTCGGTATCTTCAGGGCGTTTTTGTTTTCCTCAAAATACTTTCCTTCAACTCCACATTTTTTCCAGCATGCATTAAAAGCGTCTTGTAAGCTATTCTTCGACTGTGCGAAGTGTTGCCATTGTGGCTAACATTGTGCAACCAGCGATCACTGCCGAAATTCTGCAATATTCACCATACTAGGACTTCACGATTTTTTTTCTCTCAGTATTTGAAAAGAACGTTGAAAGGAAAACAGCACAATCACAACGATAACACTTCCCATATTGTCGAAAAATGGCTTACAACACGCTTTTAATACGTTGGTACGACGCTGGCAAGAATTGAGAGGTTCGAGGGAGAGTATTTTGAGAACGTCAATTGGACAGAAGATTCCGAAGATGACATTTAACTTAGGTTTTCTCTCCTGTTCACGAATTAGACGATCATCCCCTACAGTGTATACGTATATTCTAGTGTCAATATGTCCCACGCTTAGATACTTGCTTATTTTTTAAAATTAAATAAAGTATAATCGTCGAATTATCAAATTTTCTAACATATTTTAAAGTTATGTTACTCCTTACTCTTGTAGGAAATTTACGATTTTTATCTTTATACCATGGTATTTTATTTATTAGCAAGTAAATTTCACATTTATCTCTCAAATTTTCATGTTCAAGAGCTGTTCGACAGTGTGCTAAATATATTGCCAAATTTTATATTGAAAAATCACAAAAAAATCCAGCAACGATTTGCTTAACTTTACCGGCTGTTATGAAATTTTATTCTCAAAATAACTTTTATATTATTAATCGTAATAAAATTGTATATGGTTATGTTATAAGACTTTTTCCTATTATTAACCATAAAAGCCTAATTTTGAGGGCAGCGACAAGATTCATAAAACAATCGCAAATCCAAGTTCGACTCTACTCGAGAAGCAGCGTGGCACCCAATTCCCCTTAATAACACACAAGCTACCGTGCCAAATTTCTCAATATTTATCCTAACACGAGATATTAAAATCCCACCGACGCTGTATATTCAACATTGAGTAATTTTATCTTTGCCATTTTGTAAAAAATTTTGAAAAATGGTTACACAATAAATAGTGGTAAGATGATATACGTGAAAACGATGTAAGTCGTCAATAAAAAAGGCGAAAATATTCGCATTCAATAACAAATTGCGATGATTTAAATATAATAGTGCGAAGACGTCGATACCAAATTTATGTGGAACGATTTCTTGGTTCCAGTAACTCAGCTTTCAGGAAGAGTTCTAGAAGAGGAGATGGTTTCAACTGTCGTAAGATCGTCATGGTCCTGTGAATGGGAATGCCCATTTACAGCGATTTGATCGTTTCTTCCAGAAGATAGCACGTACTAAATTTGTGCCATTTTTGACATTCGTTACTTTCGAGCAAGATTTATACACACAAGAGTACATTTTATGCTCGAAGCAGGCACGAAATCCTGTGATTTTCATGCAGTCGTTTTTAATCACCCGTAGTATATTTGCTGTGATAAGCAGTGGTAAAAGGACAGTTAAGGCGATCTTCGTACCGTCCATTGTCTCTTGTTTCAAAATAAATTTAACAATTACGTGATAATACATTTTAATGACGACATTTTGTTGCATCTGTTTACTTTACAATAATAATAATATAATAATAAAGTGCCAGTTTAAATAGTCTTATCTCGAGTGGGGTCGGACTTAATGAAGAAATTATTATAACAAAATCTCGTAACAGGTGGCGCCGCACACAATTTCATTTATTATTATTATTAATAATAATAATATAAAAGTTATTTTTTTAAATAAAATTTCATAACAACCGGGAAAGTCTCGCAAATCGTTGCAGGATTTCTCTTTATTGTTTTTGTTTTTTAATTTATAATTTAGGATTATTATTAGTTGTCATTTTCTACCTTAAAATTACTTGTATACAGTCGACCCCCCTATAACACTGTTTGATAATTCCGTTTTATATGAATTCCATGTTGTACGAGTCACTTAGATTTTACAAATACGTGTGCCGGGCTATGAACGGCTCACATATTTGTAAAATCTAAGTGACTCGTACAACATGGAATTCATATAAAACGGAATTATCAACAGTGTTATAGGGGGGTCGACTTGTATACTGTTTATCGAAATGTGTAGTGTTTTGGAGTCTGGAAACAGATTTATTCACTTTCCATTATTTCTGATGGAGAACAATTATTTAGAATTTCTTTTTATTTACACGTCCAAAAAGTACATTTGGTCGTCAGGTCGCGCGCGACGGCGGGAAATTCGACAATGGCAAAATCCGGGTGATAAACACGCACGTGACGTAAACGAGGCAGAAAGTACGATCGGACGCACGTATATATACACACGGGGGGCGACGCGACGCTTTAATAAAAACTTAAATACAATAGAACTCTGGTCGCCCGGTTATAAATAAATTAAAAAAATCTATGTAGAGAACTTCCGGCTCTAAAATATTTTAAATTTATAAAAACAAAAAATAATAATAATTAATAGCCATAGAACTAACAATAAGAACAATTGCGCTACACTTTAGATCAGTGCGTGTGTGTGTGTGTTTGTTTGTTTGTGTGTGTATGTATCGACGGTCGAGCCGACTCCAACCCGGGAAAATTCACTCCCCCCGAGGTTCCGCTGCTCTGGAGGCAGAACCCCTACGTCAGAATCCAGAGGGGGTACAGATTCAGGTGTAAGGTCTGGTCGAATATTTATTCTCTTCGGGCAAATCCAGTCCGCTCTTCAGGGTTCGACGAACTGAAATTGTAAATTGGACCCGTCATTAATGAAAAACTGTTATTTTCAGAACATCCTAAAATCTACATTCTACCAGTGCACGTCACTAGTATTGTGTTTGAATGACGTCTAAGTTAATATTTTGAACTCACGTGACTTTCTATCGCCGTAACGAGCCTTCTTCCTGACTCTGGGTTCCGTTCGGGTGGGTTGCGTGGTGGCAGTCTTCACCAGACTCTCAAGTATTTCGTCATCTGCATCAGTCAGATTTTCGTCTCTGAGGACGGGTCCGTGTCTTCCGGGTTTATGTCCCACACCTCGGAAGAAAATTTAAATATTGAAATATCGTAAAAAAAGTATATTACGTCACAAAATAACTTCGCTTAGGATCGCTTGGCGTGTGACTTATGGTGGTGATCATGCACTCCCGATATGATCTGTGGTCTGCAGTGGCACATTATAGCTTCGTGGGGCAAATTTGAATTAGGGAGTTCTGCGCACAGTGTTGACTTCGTTCGGGGGATTCAAAAATTTCCCGGTATCCTGGTTCGTTTTTTTAACGCGGCCTTTGCGCTGTGCCAGTGCACCCCGCGCTTGTGCCAAATTGGCAATCTAGGATCCCCGGATATGGCCCGAATTTAAATTTCGATATTCTTACTACAGTATTGACTTTATAAAAGATTAGTCCGGCCCTCCTGTTGATAGGGGTCCCCGGGCAATTATTCTTTTCGTCCATAGGATAACGTGCCACTGGTGGTCTGCCGCTTAACATTTCCGAGTTTGCAGCGACACAAATTTGTGTTACAGACAAATCGAATTCGTTTGAGTCTTAGGAACAGCTACGACCTCTACTTACCAGGAACGAGTTTCGGTCGCCCTTTACTTCCGGGTAACATTTTATCCCACTTGTGTGACCTGGATTCTTCGTTTTCCACGTTTCCGTTCTTCAGGATCTGCCTGAGTTCCCGGTCAGCCTGCTGCTCTTTGGTTCGGAATTTTGGCGTCTGTTCGAAATACAACAAAAATTGGAATTGGACCAACGGCGGACAATCGGAAAACGTCAGAAAGGAAGCGATCAATTACTTCGGTAATCATTTTTCCTCTGGTCTTGTTACGTTCGCGGTGACTTGCTTTTTTCTCCATCTGCTGGATCACCCTTTCTCTGGTCGTCCTGTATTCCAGAGCGAATTCGCATATAATTTTGCAGATGTGATTGACTTTGACGTCTTTTATGGTGTGAGCGACGAAACCGAAATACACCAGCAACTTATAGAACCTGGATAAGAAGATAACGGTGGAAATCGAATTCGGAATCCACGTCGCCTTTCGACAGATATTCACTATTCTGGATATTTGCGTGGATAGCCTATTTACTTACCTATTAAGTACTCTCCTCTGGATAATTCCTAAGATGATGATCCTTTCCGCGCACTCGGCTAAAAATTCCGCCATCCTAAATGGAAAAGTAAATAAATGGTCAACTGGAAATGTGTCCAGCGATCCTCTCGTATTTCGAAAGGAAAAATGAGCGAAAGAATGGCTATTTTCGAGCCTAATGATTAGTCTGGAGTGATACGAGCGGTGCCAAGTTGGCGCGATGTCCTCCACAGTAAGCACCTAGGAGACGACGAACCAACAATTTCGACCACTCGACTGACAGATAAAAAAAAAAAAAAAAAGAAACTACTCACTTGACTCTCATGGAGGTGGAGCCGTCGTGCTTGGCGATTACTTTCAGATAGTCCCAAGATGCCTTGCACTCGTTCTCCATTTTAGTTAAATTCCTGTTCACCTCGTCGAAATCCACCTGAAACAACGAAACAGTCAATACTTCAAAGTCTTAGTCCGTGACATTTTTGACACGGAAATAGGATTTACCTTCGATGCTCTGGCCACAGAACCCAATTCCGAATACAAGTCCGTCGAATTAGGGAACTTCTCCATGACGAACTGGCACAGATGATGAAGAAGAGAATGCTTCTGGACAGTGTCTTTCACTTCGGGAACCTTTGCTAAATATTCTATGTTGAAGCCCCTGGCCTGAAAATGTTTATACCAATTGTAAACAGGGTAATATTTGAATAACTGTTAAGCCAGATTAGTACACGTGGGTGGATTAATACTCCCTCACCAGAATTTATTATTATTATTATTATTGACTTCATACATTTTTCTACGTGTGAGAAGTTTTTTGGGAAATATTTTCTTATAAAAGATTGGTTTGAGGCACCCTGTCGTTGACAGTCCTAGGCAATTGCCTTTTTTGCCCATAGGATAACGTGCCACTGAACATTACTTACCTCCACTCCATTTAAAAAGTTGCCAATGGAGAGAAGTGTTGCCAAAATTGACCGGAATGTTTGGCTCTTCTCTATTTCTTCAACTCCTTGTTTCAGATCCATCAAAGGTTCCACAACTTCCTAATATATAATAATCAATTATATGTAACGGTGCAAAGTACGTACAGCAAAATAACAATAGGACTTTTAAGAATTCACCTTTTCCATAGTGTCGTAGTCCAGGCGGAAAGCCCACAACTTCAACCTGGCTTCTAATTCGTTAATAGAAGATAGAATGAGCAGACATTGCTCGGCGGAACCCAGAGGTACGTCCGGATTGGCCATTTGAGCTTCTGTTATTTTCGTTTTCTCCTCTTCTGTCGGCATCATGGTCGTCAGAATTTTCTATTTAAATACATAAATAATTCTAAATTCTATTGAATTATTGTGGTTATTCTCTTTCAACAAGGCATTTGCTTGTCTATTTTGTTAATGGAGTTTTCTTCGAGTGTCTAACGTCTAAATAGGAGACAATTCCTGTATAAAGTCTTACTGGGAGGCACCTCACTGAAATCGCCCGTGGACGATTGCAAAGGGGGATGCCTCCTGGGTTTAATATCATACAACAATGCATCCTTCCCTTACAAAACGCCCGTGGGAGGTTGCTAAGAGAGGATGCTTTGTTGTACGATATTAAACCACACCGTAATTAGAAGGCCTCCTGTTTTAGTAACGGGTACTTCGAGAATATTTTCGGAATGCGGAGAAACAGAATAAAATTACTACTACTAAAAAGACAAAGGAAGAACTCATTACTTCGATTCCTTCCCTGTTCATGATGATGCTGTCCATTTTGAGAATGGCCGTTTTAATGGTCCTCGGAGGCGGAAGCTTGGTCAGACCGATGTTGATGGCATTCGAACGTTTCGTATCCAATACTACAATTTCGTTCTTTTTTCCGCTCTCTTGAGTTTTCTAAATTAAAAAAAAAGTATTTTAAATTCATTCCATTACAGAATAAAGCGTTCATTTAGATGCCAACTACCCAGAAAATATGTATTAAGTTGCCCCATTGGTGCACATTTCAACTACCGTAGCTAAAATACGACAATTTTTACCGCAGTAAGAATGGGGATTTTTAAAGAGGGACGTCGTAAAGCGAAGTTCTAACGTATTGCAAATTTCACGAAAAATCAGGAACCCCGAAAACATTTAAATTTATTAAATTCGAACGGTTTAATTAAGCGCTAGTTTTAGAAAGATTCGTAAATGAATAAAACTAATTAAAGAAGTTATTTATATAAAACTTGTTAATTACATTGAGTGGAAAATTCTCTTACCTCCTAGACACGAGAAAATGTCGAAATGTCAGTTGGTGTGGGGGCGTAAATGGCAGCAAATATCCAAGAGAAAAATTAGACCAATTAGAAACCATGCATTTGTTTATTTTATATTCCTGCAAATTCTTCTTTACAGTTTTATATCGATACAGTATACTCTTAATCTCCCCCGATTTACGGTTTTATTTACGTAAAATTGGGTTTATATTTTCTATAACTTATTGCCTGGTACGAAAAAATATATAAGCTATATTCGAGAGTCGTGCAGCCATTATTTCTGAGGATCCGTGTTAAGTGGGTATGACAATAAAAGCAGTTCTCTCTTAGCAAACCCATTACAGGTTCGGCCAGATTCACGGGTGATGAGGGACGGATCCGACATATCCGGACACGTCACCCAGGAAAAATTTCTGGATCCTTTCGTATTCCGGGTCCTCCAGAGTGGTGCCCACTATTATCCGAACGAAAACCAAAGAACACTGGTGGTTTGGTCGTGTGCCTGGCTGTGTGGAGTTTTCGGTGTAGTTTCCCATAAAAAAGTCCACCCCTCGGTAGATTTCTCAAGTGCCACGTTGCCGAATACAAATAAATCAAACCTCTACAGTGGTAGAGTGCCAAATTAACTACAGTTGACCCCCCTATAACACTGTTGATTTTTCCGTTTTATATGAATTCCACGTCCTACGAGTCACTTAGATTTTACAAATACACAAGCCGTTCACAGCCCGGCACACGTATTTGTAAAATCTAAGTGACTCGTACAACATGGAATTCATATAAAACGGAAAAACCAACAGTGTTATAGGGGGGTCGACTGGTACTCGACTTTAATAAATTATAGGCTCGGGCCCCGAATTCGAACCCGAATTCCTCTGGTCGTATTGATTGATTGCACTAAAACAATTCAACGATGATAAAATTTTTTGCAGACATTTTTTTAATTATTAAGAATATACTGCATCACATTTTTATAAATTGCATGCAAATTTCCATGCTTCTTATAGTTATTATAAAAATTATACAGCATTAAATAATCATTTTTTAAAAATAAAAACAGAAAAATTAAATATGGATAATTTAAAAGTTAAATTAAAAACTTTATTCAAATAATATAAAATCGGTATTAAAATTTATTATATTGTTCACAAAAGCATTACTTTTAAATTATATTATTATTATTATTACAGCAAAAAATTATGATTTAAATTCAAATTACAAAAGGTAAAAAATTGGTGAATATAAAGCATTAAGATCGCATTGAAATTTATTAATTATAAATTATTTATTTAGTGGAAAATTAAATCGTCCCCATTCGAAGTCGTCTGAAGAAACGTCTACCGCCAAATTCTCCTCTGGTGGCGATACCTGGAAGTATTATTCTGCCGCAGAAATCGAGTCCACAGGCGCCAAAAAGCATTTATATTGGGTTCGAATCCTGACAGGATTAATCCAGGGATCCCGAATCGATTCCAGACCAGATTTTCACTTGTGCCAATTATGAAATATCCGAAGATTCTGATAAGACAAGGCCTTTTCGATCTCATTGGCACACGAACCCACTCGAGCAAATTTTAACCGCTAAATGTCTTTGCAGACGGCTTCGAATGGGAGTTATTTAATTAAGATAACCCGGTATAAGTACATAGAAGGCATTAAAAACAGTGCAAATAAATAATCTATTGCATACCTTATTCATAATATCTTTGGCTCTGCTTTCGAAGAGATATTCTAGCTTCTGAGTATCCACGTTGATGACTTTTATCTCATCCCATATTGTTCTCTTGATACCCGCCCTGTTCAGAAGCATGGGTTCTTCTCTAAATTCCCTCCAGAATAACTTGACGGTTTTCTTGTTCTTCGGATTAGATTTCTCCTGTTCTTGATGTTTCTCCGGTTGCGGTGCGGATCTTCTGACCCAGGGTGGAGCTTGCGGAGTAACCGTACTTTTCTGAGTGTTCATTAATAAAGGTGCCGTAGATTTCAATCCGAACGCCGGAGCCGGCGGCGGAGGAGGCGGTGGGGCCCCTCCCAAATTTGGTAACGGAGGAGGAGGAGGAGGAATTCCCATACCGGGAAGTGGAGGAGGAGGAGGACCAGCCATGCCCGGTGGGGGAGGAGGAGGAGGCGGGCCTCCCAAACCCGGTGGTGGGGGCGGTGGTGGTGGTCCGCAGTTAAACATCGGCGCCTGTTGCGGTGGAGCTACGGGCGCGAGAACGAAACCTTGAGGTTTGAATATGTCGACGTCGTCCTTGTCGTCGAGATCGGTGAAATCTAAATCGTTAATTATTAAAGGGCGGGCGATGGTCTTCATGAGTTGCTCCCATTGAAAATCGTCACTCTTCTTCAAATCGAGGATGAACGAAGAACTTTTCTGAGGCGCAATGGGCGCTTTCTGTTCCTGGCGGGTTCCGCCGGATATCAGGCCCTCTTTCGCTCTTCCGATAATACCGCTGGTGTCACCCGATCGTATCCCCGGTGACTTTGGTCCCGGTATCTGTTTTCCTATCACCTTTCCCTGAATGTCTTGTATGCTGCTGTCTTTCTTCAGGGGAAACTTTTCTTCTCTTTGATTAGCGAATTCTCCGGATGGCGACTGAGATAAATTCTTCTTGTTTTCGTCTTCTTGGCTCTTACTGTACATCATGGAGAGCATCCACGACTTCTTGTTCGAATCCTTGCGAGTGTAAGGCGTAGGGCCTTTATTAATTTCCGTCTGGCTTCCCTTCTTGTTAAGGGGGTGCAAGGTCTGATCGAGTTTGGCACCGCTATCGTTTTTTATTAAGGGCGAACTTAGTTTGTTTGCCTGGGCGCTCACCCAACTGCCCTGTTTGGCAAGAGGAGGAGGAGGAGGCGGAAACTTTTCGCTCTTCTCCTGTTGGCTGTCTTGTCTGACGAAGGGAGACTTGATGTCGGCCTTACTGCCCTGTTTACTAAGAGGTACTTTGTTCGCATCGGGCCAACTGTCTTGTCGAACGAATTTTTTCCCTCCCGCTTCCGTTTGGCCGCTCTGTTTGTTGGCGATTTCGCTTTGGCTTCCCTGTTTCGCTAGTTTTTTCATGTAATTTTCTTTTGTTTCCGAAACGCTGTTCTGTCTGACCAGAGAAGGTTTTTTGTCGCCAATTTCCGTAATACTATTCTGTTTCTTCAGTTCGGGCTTCTTGTTCTCCAACGATTTCTGTCTTGTCAATTGCTGGTTTTTCCTATTCTCGTCTTCAATTTTACTCTCGAAACGATAGCGATGTTTTTCCACTAAAGATGGACCTATTTAAAAATATATATAGGCCTATATGATAATGACGTTCCATATATTTTTAAAAAAATGTATGATACATATGTTAATATATCCGAGATAAAAAAAAATACCGTGCTTTTCCTGCAATGGCGCTTTCTCTTGTTCTCTGTCTGATGGGATGCTGTTTGTTCTTTGATACACTGGAGGAGAGGGAGCGATCTCTTGATTTATACCCAAAGCTTTATTCTGAGCTTCTCTTTCTCTTCTCCTGCGTAGAGCCGGCGTAATTTCCGTAACTTCCGTTGCTACCGAATAGAAATAAAAGAAAATATCAAAAAGTATTCTTTCCCTCGATATCAAATGACACGTACACGGCGTACTTGAAGCTTCGTACTTCTTACCTTAATATCTCTTTCATAACGTTTTAAAGCCAAATTAGAGGGGGAAATTTAGTTAAATAGAACAGTTTATGAAGGAAATAATATGCATTTACATTTTCTCAGACCGTTACGGCACGAAAGAACGTATCAGAATGAATTACAAGGGCTACTAATGGAAATCCTACCCTGTAAAGTTGCTTTCTTGTTATAAATTTTACTCCCCATTTTTCTCTATTTGTAAATACAAAAGTCTATGTGTATACGAGAAAAACTTATTGCGAAACTATTTTTTATTTAAAGGGAAACCACTAACTGTATGATTTAGAATCTCCAGATTGAACCCCCAACAATAAATACGGGAGAAAGTAGCGGGTCGAAGGAAGGAAGAGCAAGATGAAAGTGCTATGAAAAGAAGTAGATGGTGCAAAAAAACTGCATCAGACTGAGGTTTCTTCCAATGAAGTTTGCGAGGTTCCTGAGAGAACCTCACAAACTTCCTGAGAGAACCTCACAATGAAGTTTGTGAGGTTCTCTCAGGAAGTTTGTGAGTTTCCTGAGGAAATAAAAGAAAATATCTCTACATTTTATCAAATCATTCCCTTTATGAAATGGGCTGTATAGCCAAATAAGATTCCCTTCTACCGCGTTAATATAATAGAGTGAACGAGCAAAATAACGTGAAATGAGCAACCAATATGGGGGACGATTGTTTTTTTGTTGGGCTGAGCGATGACATTATATTACCTGACTGCACTCCCTTTATAGCACGGAGGTTATACTTTTATCTACTGATTATAGTGGCGCGTTACAGCTTCGTAGGGCCCAGGCGAATTTGAATGTACAGACACTTTTTTTCGTGGGGAAAATGTTTTCTTATAAAAGATTAGTTAGGGGCCCCCATCAACAGGTAATTTCGTGGAGGCAGGAGATCTTTCATGAAAAACTGGCCACTATTTATATGTTACTAACGCGAAGAAATCCCGAATAGCTTCACGGGTTTTTTTAGGGTTTCCCCCCTAACTCTTTACACTCCGTGGTCACTAAGAGGGACTTTTTAGCAAGCCCATTATGGATTCGGCCAAACCCACAGTAGGGAAGTCGGGAAGAGAGACGAATATCAGCCCGAAAGATTCGTGGAATATTTTCGACCCGTCCGGAATCGAACCCGGATCCCTCATTTATAAATTACCTGGAATGGCGGCGCTTCCGTTTTGCATCTGTCCTTCCGATTTGCTCGAATCGTCGTTAGATATTTGTCTGAAAATAAAGAAATGTTTGGTTTTTATAAAATGGAATTCTGTAATTATCTCTTATTTTAAATTAAATTAAATTGCTGTGTGACCGTAATAAAAAAAAAAATAAAAGTTAGTGTGGCTTTACCTTGTTGTTCTCCTCCAAGGCACTTTGTCTTGTTGATTAGTTGTTTGTATATCCGGAGGTTTTATTTTCGATGATGATATCGACTTCCCCAATGAATGCCTTTTGCTCTTTCTCCTGTCGTTATCGTCTAAACAAATCTTCCGATTTCTCGGCATTTGTCTGAAAGAAACATACCCGACATTCAACATTCCATCCTGTGTGACAATTATTTGACCATCCCCTTTCATTGTTAAGTTATGGCAATGTAACACTTGGGCAATCTGCCTTCCGGGAGGTCTTTTTTAAGGGAAACTGGCCCCTATTTAGGCGTTACAGACATGGAGAAAACTCGGAAAACTTCACGTCCCAGCGAGGCTCGAACCCACCACCGAATTTCCAGTGTTCAGGGTATAAAGACTGCTTGGCCACTGGTGTTCATTGTTAATTAAATAACTTTGTTGTATTACTATATATATATGTTTTCATATATTACATCAATAGCTGGGCACAACATGGTTATCTAAACTGTACAATGATTTAAGTCTGTACAACTGTATAAAGTTACAGAATGTTTAAAAATAATTTATCTACTTGTGACTGTAATTTAGACAAAAATCAGTATTTATTATAACTTTTCTACCAATTGTTAATCCTTTTTTTTCCTTATAATTGTGGTTTCTAATCTTAATGTGAGATTCACTTGTCTATATTGTAGATTTAATGGGTTTTAATTCACTGAAACAGTGAATTAAAACCCATTAAATGTTTTGCCTCCTGCTGTGTTTTGCCTCCTCCAAAACAAAACCCTACGAGTGCCTCTGAATTGAGCATGTTCTAAATCATTCACTGAGTATATTCAAATGTTTAAAATACAACCTAATTATGCACCATTACTATTTCTTGACAAATATGTGGCTGTGTAGAATTCTAACAAGTAAATATGGCAAGCCCAGGATTAAAAATATAAGACATTTTGAGATAATAAAAGCGGTTTTTAAAAAAACTAACCTGAGAGTAACGTCGTAAGGCAACGGTTTTCCGTCGTCGTCGCCGTCTTCGTGCTTTAACACCGCCTAAAATTATAATTAGAATGAATAGAAAGTAAAGTAGATTCAATAAATTGTTTCAGTATACAATTTGTAACCTCTCTGCATCAAAATATAAATAAGTCTTGTTTATATAATGACTTTTTATGTTTTAAACTTACCAAAAAACTAATTATTAAGATTATTTTAGTGCTGAATTGTATAATTATGCCCAAAATACTTATTGTATTTATGAATTAATTTAGCCTAGTTAGAGACATTTTGAAACATATATGAGGACTGAAATTGTAAGAAAAGTACCAACAGCTATCAGTAAAAATGTTGATTGTGTCTCCATTAAGTGTACTTTTTGGATTTATTCTATTATATACATGTATCTTGATCATTTATTCAATAGTCCTGGGTGAGTAACCAAGTCCATACCAAACAGTTTTGGCACCCAGGACAGATCTCATACCTGATATCCTTGATTCAATGTTAATTACAAAAACATTCTATAGACACAGTTTAGAGCCCCGAAATCATGTGGGGCATAACTAAGAGATCTGCGGCAAATGCCTATGATACAAACACTTTGAATACAATTTGTATTCAAAGTGTTTGTATCATAGGCATTAAATAAATGACAAAATACTGGTCTGTAAGGGATTGGAATGAAAAAACTGGATAGTGAACACACCTGTTTGACTGAAATACTACTTTAGTGTACACTGAATTTTGCTTTTAACAATTACACTACTTATAATTAACTCTAAGTACACTTAAACCTAGTGTATTTGGAGTTAATTATACAAAAAAATCAATTCTTGATTAGCAATAAAGTATGAGATTCACAGAAATTGCAGTGTTACAATTAAATGTATACTTTAATATTACTATAACTTTCTTTTGGGCAAAAATTGAATGATACTCATTAAGTTATCAGTTAACATCATCACTTACAAGTGGTCTCACTGGGATTGACACTAACAAGAATATACTGTATTAAGATGCTAAACTAAATTTCAGATTTCATTAATACTTGTCATTTTTAAATCAATATTAATCACTATAATTATGGAATTACCTCATAAATTTTTAATTGCTGCATAAGATCGGGATCGATTCCTTTCTTATTCAAATAGTGTTCGATGATCCATTTCATTCCCTGCTCTTCCAGAGCATCCACCACGTCGTAATAGGTATCTTGATCGGGAATGGCATTCAGAGTCTAATATTTAAAATAAAAATTACAACTGTAATCAACTTATTACTTAAATCTGTATATAAAATTTAGAATTTCCTACCAAAATATTTATTTTATTCATAAAAAATTTACTTATTTTTTCATAAATACATTGCTTCTTTGACAGTAAAGTGGAACATTTAGAAAATTTTCAGTAGAGTATTTTTTTAAATTAAGATAGAGAATATGTATAAATTCTCATTTGCTTTCCATTTTATTGTATTCAATAGAACTTACATTAAGTGTTCTCAAAAATCTGAATATTTTTAGTGTAAATTTCATCCCTTGTTTGACTTTTATACATATAAGTAAACTGTTTACTCTTAAAATTCAATTATAAAATTAACTTTTTATTAATAAATTTCTAAAAGTTTATTAAAAACACAGTGTGTGTTTCCTTGTCAAGCAGACAAGTAAGCAAACCAACCATCTTTGGCTTTCTTACTTAGCTCCTTGACAAGGAAACACTCCCACTGTGTTAAAATACAAAAGGTAAAAACTTAAATTATGAAAAGACTAATTTAGCAGTTGTTAATAACCTGAAACTTTCATTAAAACCATTCATTTATATTTAAAAAAAAAAGATATTACATCATAAAACCATTTTTATTACCTTGTTAATAAGCGTCATTGCATATATCAGAAGCTCGATATCAGACGAATCCTTTTCGTTCAACAAATTCATGATATTGGACCAAGGTTTCANATCTTTGCGAGGCCCTTGTCCTTTGTGCAAAGTATGTGAATTGAAATAGTAGGCACTTATTAATATTAATATATACTGTACTATAAATTAAATTTATTTTATTGTTATAACTAATAGCCAAGGATAAAATAAAAAGTTTTAAATATCAACTTTTTTCTACTTGGTTGTTGTGCGAGGCCCCTCCAAGAGCAAGGCCCCGGGCGATTGCCCTGCTTGCCACCCCCTAAGGCCGCCACTGACTGTACTTATAGGAAATAATGAATAATTTACAGAAACCAATTATAAACTTAGAGATATTATATTTATCTATTACTAATATATTGCTCAAGTATAGTTTATTAAAAGTACTAAAAATAAGTATATAAGAAATAATGCAATCTTACCAATTCTCCTAAGTAATGCAAGAATAAAAAGTTAGTTTTCTATACTTCTTTTTTTTTATTAAATAAAATATTTATTACATTATTAAAAATATTAAAAAGTCACTCTCTCTTGGCATAGAAAATGCCATACTACTTTACTACTATATTACAGAATTTGAGTTTATAAATTTCCATATATTTCATTGATGTAATGTAACAGTAATGAAACATTGTAAATAAGGATGAGATGATTGTCAAGTTAGCCAATTAATTAATGGGGATTCTATAATCATCTTTACTATTAAGCATACTTTTATAAATACTGAAAAAAAATCTCTTATTCTTACTACTTGTGTTCTTATGCAATTGTTTAATTACCTTACCTTTGAATCAATTATAGAATATAACCACTGAATAGTTTCATTATGTTGTATCACTCCATTCATTCCGTCAACATATAACATTACTTGACCCAGAGCTATAAAAGAAATCAAATAAAAATTAGATTTTTTAACAATTTAAAAAGCATAATAAATATTTTTTTTCCAAGAAGAATAAAGCTTCTCATGGAAAATATTATTTAAATTGTGACTGTGCAATCAGAAAGTATTGAACAAAGTGTTTAGTCTCAAGTGAATCACTCTGCTCAATGGTAATCATGTAGAAAGACTTCAAATTATTTATTAAATTATTCTATCAAACAAGGAAGACTTCTTCACACAAGTTATTGTATAATTCAAAGTTTATTTATGGAATTGCATCTTGATTAACAACACCAAACCAATGGCTGGATGGTTGAGCAATTAAGGTGGTGTCTTAATACTCTGGAGGATGGGTCAAAAAACACTACAAAGACTTTGTAACTTGAAGATGAACACAACAGCATCTGTTAAATCCCTCATACATGATTACAATTGATTTTCCAAAATACTTAGTCAATCAAGTGACCTAATATCTTTATTAGTAAATTATCAGTAATTATCTTACCTCTCAAAATATAATTCTGATAATTTTTATCCACTTCTGAACCAACTTTAATGAGGCACGCCAATCCATCGCTTTGGACAAATACATGAACTAGATCCTTGTCATCCTTTAAAAATATAAAAATACCAAGAGTTATAGTTGTGAATAAAATTATATAAAGTTATAATAAATAAATATGTCTATATGAGAATTTTGCTCTTGACACTTTCAACACTCATAAATATAAAAGATTGGATAAATGGCCAAGAATTTCCCATGTTCTCCAAGGCAGTTAAGGCGAACCCATTGCCCTTAAATCTGGGATTAAATTTGAACAGGTTGAAAAGTTCCAGGAATTTTTTGGGATGGTCCATCCATATATATATTGAGCCCCATCCCTTGCCACCAAGTGACCCTATTGTGGGCTCGTGGACCACAAGGAGGCGGCATAAGCAGCATTGAAAGGTTGCATTTCGAAGTTTGCATCGTACTGAGAAAAATCTACCACACAGCCCTGCCTAGGGATCCACAGAGAACCGGTTGAGAAACGTGGTTCTATGTTGCCAGTGTCCGCAGTCCATCACGGTGTGTGAGTTTTAGGGGTCTTCAATGTGAGAAATGTTGAGAACCACTGGTATAGACAGTTGTCTGCAATACCAAGTGCAAGGAGGCATCTGTCTTGTATCTGAGGTAATAGAACTTTTCAAATACAGGGAAAATAAATTTAATAGAATAAAGAAAGTGTTTGTAATTAGGAATTATATTTATCTATTACTAATATATTGCTCAAGTATAGTTTATTAAAAGTACTAAAAATAAGTATATAAGAAATAATGCAATCTTACCAATTCTCCTAAGTAATGCAAGAATAAAAAGTTAGTTTTCTATACTTCTTTTTTTTTATTAAATAAAATATTTATTACATTATTAAAAATATTAAAAAGTCACTCTCTCTTGGCATAGAAAATGCCATACTACTTTACTACTATATTACAGAATTTGAGTTTATAAATTTCCATATATTTCATTGATGTAATGTAACAGTAATGAAACATTGTAAATAAGGATGAGATGATTGTCAAGTTAGCCAATTAATTAATGGGGATTCTATAATCATCTTTACTATTAAGCATACTTTTATAAATACTGAAAAAAAATCTCTTATTCTTACTACTTGTGTTCTTATGCAATTGTTTAATTACCTTACCTTTGAATCAATTATAGAATATAACCACTGAATAGTTTCATTATGTTGTATCACTCCATTCATTCCGTCAACATATAACATTACTTGACCCAGAGCTATAAAAGAAATCAAATAAAAATTAGATTTTTTAACAATTTAAAAAGCATAATAAATATTTTTTTTCCAAGAAGAATAAAGCTTCTCATGGAAAATATTATTTAAATTGTGACTGTGCAATCAGAAAGTATTGAACAAAGTGTTTAGTCTCAAGTGAATCACTCTGCTCAATGGTAATCATGTAGAAAGACTTCAAATTATTTATTAAATTATTCTATCAAACAAGGAAGACTTCTTCACACAAGTTATTGTATAATTCAAAGTTTATTTATGGAATTGCATCTTGATTAACAACACCAAACCAATGGCTGGATGGTTGAGCAATTAAGGTGGTGTCTTAATACTCTGGAGGATGGGTCAAAAAACACTACAAAGACTTTGTAACTTGAAGATGAACACAACAGCATCTGTTAAATCCCTCATACATGATTACAATTGATTTTCCAAAATACTTAGTCAATCAAGTGACCTAATATCTTTATTAGTAAATTATCAGTAATTATCTTACCTCTCAAAATATAATTCTGATAATTTTTATCCACTTCTGAACCAACTTTAATGAGGCACGCCAATCCATCGCTTTGGACAAATACATGAACTAGATCCTTGTCATCCTTTAANCGTGGGGAAAATGTTTTCTTATAAAAGATTAGTTAGGGGCCCCCATCAACAGGTAATTTCGTGGAGGCAGGAAATCTTTCATGAAAAACTGGCCACTATTTATATGTTACTAACGCGAAGAAATCCCGAATAGCTTCACGGGTTTTTTTAGGGTTTCCCCCTAACTCTTTACACTCTGTGGTCACTAAGAGGGACTTTTTAGCAAGCCCATTATGGATTCGGCCAAACCCACAGTAGGGAAGTCGGGAAGAGAGACGAATATCAGCCCGAAAGATTCGTGGAATATTTTCGACCCGTCCGGAATCGAACCCGGATCCCTCATTTATAAATTACCTGGAATGGCGGCGCTTCCGTTTTGCATCTGTCCTTCCGATTTGCTCGAATCGTCGTTAGATATTTGTCTGAAAATAAAGAAATGTTTGGTTTTTATAAAATGGAATTCTGTAATTATCTCTTATTTTAAATTAAATTAAATTGCTGTGTGACCGTAATAAAAAAAAAAATAAAAGTTAGTGTGGCTTTACCTTGTTGTTCTCCTCCAAGGCACTTTGTCTTGTTGATTAGTTGTTTGTATATCCGGAGGTTTTATTTTCGATGATGATATCGACTTCCCCAATGAATGCCTTTTGCTCTTTCTCCTGTCGTTATCGTCTAAACAAATCTTCCGATTTCTCGGCATTTGTCTGAAAGAAACATACCCGACATTCAACATTCCATCCTGTGTGACAATTATTTGACCATCCCCTTTCATTGTTAAGTTATGGCAATGTAACACTTGGGCAATCTGCCTTCCGGGAGGTCTTTTTTAAGGGAAACTGGCCCCTATTTAGGCGTTACAGACGTGGAGAAAACTCGGAAAACTTCACGTCCCAGCGAGGCTCGAACCCACCACCGAATTTCCAGTGTTCAGGGTATAAAGACTGCTTGGCCACTGGTGTTCATTGTTAATTAAATAACTTTGTTGTATTACTATATATATATGTTTTCATATATTACATCAATAGCTGGGCACAACATGGTTATCTAAACTGTACAATGATTTAAGTCTGTACAACTGTATAAAGTTACAGAATGTTTAAAAATAATTTATCTACTTGTGACTGTAATTTAGACAAAAATCAGTATTTATTATAACTTTTCTACCAATTGTTAATCCTTTTTTTTCCTTATAATTGTGGTTTCTAATCTTAATGTGAGATTCACTTGTCTATATTGTAGATTTAATGGGTTTTAATTCACTGAAACAGTGAATTAAAACCCATTAAATGTTTTGCCTCCTGCTGTGTTTTGCCTCCTCCAAAACAAAACCCTACGAGTGCCTCTGAATTGAGCATGTTCTAAATCATTCACTGAGTATATTCAAATGTTTAAAATACAACCTAATTATGCACCATTACTATTTCTTGACAAATATGTGGCTGTGTAGAATTCTAACAAGTAAATATGGCAAGCCCAGGATTAAAAATATAAGACATTTTGAGATAATAAAAGCGGTTTTTAAAAAAACTAACCTGAGAGTAACGTCGTAAGGCAACGGTTTTCCGTCGTCGTCGCCGTCTTCGTGCTTTAACACCGCCTAAAATTATAATTAGAATGAATAGAAAGTAAAGTAGATTCAATAAATTGTTTCAGTATACAATTTGTAACCTCTCTGCATCAAAATATAAATAAGTCTTGTTTATATAATGACTTTTTATGTTTTAAACTTACCAAAAAACTAATTATTAAGATTATTTTAGTGCTGAATTGTATAATTATGCCCAAAATACTTATTGTATTTATGAATTAATTTAGCCTAGTTAGAGACATTTTGAAACATATATGAGGACTGAAATTGTAAGAAAAGTACCAACAGCTATCAGTAAAAATGTTGATTGTGTCTCCATTAAGTGTACTTTTTGGATTTATTCTATTATATACATGTATCTTGATCATTTATTCAATAGTCCTGGGTGAGTAACCAAGTCCATACCAAACAGTTTTGGCACCCAGGACAGATCTCATACCTGATATCCTTGATTCAATGTTAATTACAAAAACATTCTATAGACACAGTTTAGAGCCCCGAAATCATGTGGGGCATAACTAAGAGATCTGCGGCAAATGCCTATGATACAAACACTTTGAATACAATTTGTATTCAAAGTGTTTGTATCATAGGCATTAAATAAATGACAAAATACTGGTCTGTAAGGGATTGGAATGAAAAAACTGGATAGTGAACACACCTGTTTGACTGAAATACTACTTTAGTGTACACTGAATTTTGCTTTTAACAATTACACTACTTATAATTAACTCTAAGTACACTTAAACCTAGTGTATTTGGAGTTAATTATACAAAAAAATCAATTCTTGATTAGCAATAAAGTATGAGATTCACAGAAATTGCAGTGTTACAATTAAATGTATACTTTAATATTACTATAACTTTCTTTTGGGCAAAAATTGAATGATACTCATTAAGTTATCAGTTAACATCATCACTTACAAGTGGTCTCACTGGGATTGACACTAACAAGAATATACTGTATTAAGATGCTAAACTAAATTTCAGATTTCATTAATACTTGTCATTTTTAAATCAATATTAATCACTATAATTATGGAATTACCTCATAAATTTTTAATTGCTGCATAAGATCGGGATCGATTCCTTTCTTATTCAAATAGTGTTCGATGATCCATTTCATTCCCTGCTCTTCCAGAGCATCCACCACGTCGTAATAGGTATCTTGATCGGGAATGGCATTCAGAGTCTAATATTTAAAATAAAAATTACAACTGTAATCAACTTATTACTTAAATCTGTATATAAAATTTAGAATTTCCTACCAAAATATTTATTTTATTCATAAAAAATTTACTTATTTTTTCATAAATACATTGCTTCTTTGACAGTAAAGTGGAACATTTAGAAAATTTTCAGTAGAGTATTTTTTTAAATTAAGATAGAGAATATGTATAAATTCTCATTTGCTTTCCATTTTATTGTATTCAATAGAACTTACATTAAGTGTTCTCAAAAATCTGAATATTTTTAGTGTAAATTTCATCCCTTGTTTGACTTTTATACATATAAGTAAACTGTTTACTCTTAAAATTCAATTATAAAATTAACTTTTTATTAATAAATTTCTAAAAGTTTATTAAAAACACAGTGTGTGTTTCCTTGTCAAGCAGACAAGTAAGCAAACCAACCATCTTTGGCTTTCTTACTTAGCTCCTTGACAAGGAAACACTCCCACTGTGTTAAAATACAAAAGGTAAAAACTTAAATTATGAAAAGACTAATTTAGCAGTTGTTAATAACCTGAAACTTTCATTAAAACCATTCATTTATATTTAAAAAAAAAAGATATTACATCATAAAACCATTTTTATTACCTTGTTAATAAGCGTCATTGCATATATCAGAAGCTCGATATCAGACGAATCCTTTTCGTTCAACAAATTCATGATATTGGACCAAGGTTTCACTCCTAAAATATTTATCAAGCTTTTGATTATTTTCTCATCTAAATTAATTTGATTAGGATAATTAAAAACTCTCTTTAAAAATTACAATTCATAGAATATTTTTATGCAATAATTTACTTAATTTACTAATAAATTTGGTACTTAAAACAGAATAAATGGCTTGTAATGAATTAACAAAATATTCAGATTGGAAACCCAAATATATAATCATATAGGAAGTACAATATCTAAATTTTCAACCTGATATTTTCTTCTAAATATATACAGGGTGTATCAATCAGTACAGCTGTTACAAACTTTCAGGAGAGATAGAGTACACCTAGACCATGGGAAATCACATAGCAATGCGCGGTCGGAAACGCTTTCCTGGCGCGGTAGTGACGACACAAAACACAAGAAAGGAAGGACACAAACAGGTTGAGAAAACACATTTATTATTCTTAGTACAGCAAAAATGAAAGAAGGTGTTTGAAATTACGACCCTGGGCCGCATCACGTCTCCTGCACTTTGAAGATCTAATGTTGTCGAAAATAAACATGTTTTCTCACCCTGTTCGTGTCCTTCCTTTCTTGTGTTTTGTGTCGTCACTACCATGCCACTACCATAAATTTCCGACAATGCATTGCTATGTGATTTCCCATCGTCTAGGTGTACTCTATCTCTCCTGAAAGTTTGTAACCACTGTACTGATACATCCTGTATACATATATGTGTATATATATAGGGATGAGGGTTTAACAGAGGAATCAACTTGATCCAATGTTAAGAAAACAAACTGTGTGAGAAGAAATCATCCTCCGCACAAAAATAACAAATTCTTCAACACATATTTTGAGTAAACTTTAATTTTTTACTTGTAGAGCAAGTTGAAAACACCTTATTTTCTCAGCAAATAAAGTATTGGAGAATTTGCTAAACTGTGTGAGGTTAGGAAAGAGAAAAGTGGTAAAAAGCAGAGGCAAGACAGATTTTAAACAGTGAAATTATAGTGTGGAAGTTATGTGACATTATCTTGTTCTTCTCATCTTTTGTCCTTATAAATTATATATATATAATTTAGGATCATTATACAGTCAAACAGTAGGTTAATTATTTTCTCAACTATTCACTTTAATTCGCATACCACCATTGTATTTAATACAGCGGACTACAGAGGAACAAGCTAATTGAATGGACTATTTGACTTATTTATATATAAATATTGAACTCTGATTTGTGGTTAAAGATAAATAGATAAAATTATATATTATAGCATTTCTTAAATTTCATCTTTGAAGAGATTGAAATCTTATTAGAGAGTAATATTAACTTGTATATTACAAAATATGAATATTTTTATTATTTGGAGTGAGCTAATGAATATAGAATTCATTCATTTAGTAAACTTACAAGAAAATAACCTGTATAAATCATTTATAAAGTTATAATTCTATAATAAATTTCCTTACCTTTTTCTCTATCAACAGTATTGACAGCATTCATCAATAATATGCTATTATATTCTGTATATTCCACAAATACTAATAATAATTTAAGTGCTGTTTTAACTACCAAACGATACTGAAAAGAATAATAATTTTTGTTTTAATTATTTTGATAATTAATATAAATATTACATTTTATAAAAGTTTTACAGTTTATTCTTAAACAGTTATTTTAATTTAAATTAAAATTAAGTTTCTATTAATTAATTATTCAAAAATTTAGCACTAAAACAAGAAGGATTCCTTGTTTTCGAGGCTCAATTTTTGAAAATTCGAAGACCTTACTATCAATGTCTATAAAGGTTTCATTCATTATGTCATATATGTACTAGTCAAACCCCCTATAACACTGTTGATTATTCTGTTTTATATGAATTTTGTGTTGTAGGAGTCACTTAGATTTTACAAATATGTGTGCAGGGCTGTGAACAGCTCACCTATTTGTAAAATCTAAGTGACTTATACAACATGGAATTCATATAAAACAGAATAATCAACAGTGTTATAGGGGGGTTTACATTAGTTGGCCCAGTGTTTAGGATTTCCTTATGGAATCTATGGCAAGCATAGCTATAACTGTGTGGAATGTTCTTTTTTTTTTTTTTTTT